>NC_012871.2:44086796-44323928 GCF_000003195.3 Sorghum bicolor
TGAAATGGGTTTGGAGAGTTTATTTTTTCGGTTGGGACGGGCTTCGGGAGGGGAACCGGGTATTGACTTTGGTGAAAAAAAAGAGGGGGGGAAAAAAAAAAAAAAAAAAAAAAACCGGGTATTGACGTTGGGAGAGAAAGACAACAGCGGACGCTGGACCCACCCAGGCCGGCTGATGTGCTCGCTTGTGTGCAAAGGCTCTCCGGCTAGGGCCTTGTTTTCCGAAAATTATTTGGTTTTCGGCATTATAGCATTTTCGTTTTTATTTAATAAATATTGTCTAGGCCTTGTTTAGTTCTAAAAAGCGAAAAGTTTTCGATACTGTAGCACTTTCGTTTGTTTGTGACAAATATTATCCAATTATGGACTAACTAGAATCAAAAGATTCGTCTCGTGATTTACAGCTAAACTGTGTAATTAGTTTTTGTTTTCATCTATATTTAATGTTTCATGCATGTGCCACAAGATCCGATGTGACGGGGAATCTTGAAAACTTTTTGGTTTTCAGGGTGAACTAAACAAGGCTCTAATTATAGAGTAATTAGGTTTAAAATATTAATCTCGCGATTTACAGATAAATTATATAATTAGTTTTTATTTTCGTCTATATTTAATGTTCCGTGCATGTGTCGTAAGATTCGATATCACGGAAAATCTTAAAAAGTTTTTGGTTTTTGGGTGATCTAAACAATGCCTAGCTGTTCGTGCCCTTTTTCTCTAATGCTGAACGATGTTTCCGCCGTACGCCATGAGCTTAGCTTTCCAACTGAGGCTCTTGTTTGGTTCTTCGAGGGAAAAATTTTGTGATACTATAGCACTTTTGTTTGTTTGTGGTAATTATTGTCCAACGACTAACTAGGCTCAAAAGATTTGTCTTGTCAATTTTGAACAAACTGTAAAATTAGTTTTTATTATCGTCTATATTTAATACTCCATGCATGCGTCTAAAGATTCGATGTGACGAGGAATTTTGAAAAATTTTAGGTTTTTGGGTGGAAGTAAACAAGGCCTGAGGTCTTGGGACTTGTTTAGGTCTTGTTTAGTTTTCAAAAATTTTTGGTTCAGGCCACTATAGCACTTTCGTTTGTTTATGGCAAATATTGTTCAATAATGGTCTAACTAAGCTCAAAATATTCATCTCGCGATTTACACTGTATAATTAGTTTTTGTTTTTAACTATATTTAATGCTTCATGCATGTGCCGTAAGATTCGATGTGACGGAGAATCTTGGAAAGTTTTGGTTTTTGGGTGAACTAAACAAGCCCTTACTTCCACCCAAAACCCAAAATTTTTCAAGATTTTCCGTCACATCGTATCTTTAGACGCATATATGGAGTATTAAATATAGATAAAAATAAAAACTAATTGCGCAATTTGGTCGGAATTTACGAGACCAATCTTTTGAGCCTAGTTAGTCCATGATTGGACAATAATTACCACAAACAAACGAAAGTGCTACAGTGTCACAAAATTTTTTCCTTCGGAAACTAAACACACCTTTGTTTAGTTCGCACCAAAATCTAAAAACTTTTCAAGATTCTTATCACATTAAATCTTACGACACATGTATAAAATATTAAATATAGATAAAAAAATAATTAATTACACAGTTTACTTGTAATTTACGAGACGAATCTTTTAAGCCTAGTTAGTCAGTGGTTGGATAATTGTCAAATAAAAACTAAAGTGCTATAGTATCCAAAAAAAATTTCAACTCCCCAACTAAATAAGGCCTAAGCAGAATATAATTGGCCTAATTTTTAAAGGAAAAAACAAGTCTAAAAAACTTACAGACCCACAGATCCTAAAACACACAAAAGCTATGACGACTAACCCATGACAACCCTCTTACCAGGGATGAAAACGGTACGGATATTTTCCGACCATATTCGAGACCGAATTCGTTTAGAGAGGTTCAGATCTGTTTGTATCCGAGTCCGAATGTTTAACATCCGATACCGTATCCGTATCCGAATACTTAAATCGTATATTTATGATGTCGACATCCAATCACATCTTATCCGACATGATTAATATTATTCGTATTCGAATCCGAATCCGACCAGAAATGTGAAAACAAATATAATATCAGTGATATCCGTCCGTATGCGATCCGTTTTCATCCCTACCTCTTACACACAAGGCAATAAAAAAACAACCACGTCCACCGCTTGTTCTCATTGTCGAGTTTGTCACAAATAGGAGAAGAGCAGCTCCGACTTCTCACAGTATCCCCTCTATAACAACTCTGCCTAACATGATGTGAACGAATTCTCGAGAAGCGCAGATGATAAGGAAGCATTACGTCATGATCAGGTCCAACATAGTTGGTCCGTCGAGGCCACTAAGATCCTCCAGTGACTTGATGACAAGGTCAGACATCGGGCCTTTGAAGAGGTTGACATAGTGCAGCAAGACCACCTCTCTAGTTTCACCTTCTTCCTCTACATGTAGCCTCTTCATGAGAACTTGTCTTGATTTGCTCTTCACATCACCACACGACCAAGCAATGGTTACTAGACGTGCGCTGCACCGGGATTAAAACGATCTAGATTTTTTCACAAAGGAGAAAATCCTCATATTCGAATTATAATGTGATAATCTTAAAATTGGACCATTACATTATCATATATCAATTGTTATTATAGTCATACATCGTGGAAAACAAGATTACAAGACATTTACTTTACAACACTTGGTCAACAAAACCTAATTACATCGTTTTTCTAGCGAAAACATACGCAAGTCTTTATCAGAGTCCATATAGCGTGTCAGCGGTGAAGGCTCCTCCTTCACGGGCAATCATCAGAGTCGGCATAGTTTGTCAGCGGATGTAGCCATCTTCGAACCAAACTTGTTCGTAGGAACAAGACTACCTAATCCTTCTTAACTCCTTCAAGTCATACTCAGATTCACAGCCTGTTATCTAAAGTATCAGTATGATTTGTACTGGTCACTGGCTCCCACCCTATGCTTTTGTGTTGCTTTATGATAGGTGGAAATACAAGGGTAGATCAAAAGGCCTATATATAGCCATAAGTTTTCCTATGCAAGTCAACAATATTGTATAGTAATAATTCATCAAGTCTTAATCCATATATTCCGCACATTCTCCCATCTCATCACACACATCTCACCACACTTCCACTCTCTAAGCGGCAAGGACGACTCCTGCTCGTGCCTTGCCTCAACAACCATCGCCAGAAACCAACACCAACCTAGGGGAAGATAGAAAGGACTCCTCTCACTAGTCAAGCAAAGTAGAAACATAGGAAAGGTCCGTAGTCAAAAAGATGGTATATGTATCGATCGATCAACCAGAAACTCCATAGAGGTTTACACTAACCACAAGATCACCATCATTGATGATCCGGCTCATCTAGGCTGATGTCAGGCTGCCTTCCAACTAGCATGGTGTCACTCTACCACTCACGACTAGGCCAATACCGGAGTACCATCGGCATGCTGACCCAGACGTAGTATCGGGCCCCCAAAGGTCACTACACTATCATAGGAGGGTGTGGGTCCTCATGCATGTACCTTTCTACACTATCTACCAACAACCTAGTAGTAGTGGCACCGTCCTAACTAGTCATACATCCGTCTCCTTCCTATAAGAGCGAGTGGGGTGTAAGGCTTCCTACGAACCGGTTCTTAGGGTGACCAAACATGACATCTTCATGAAGGGCCAATTGATGCCCCGCTTGATGGGACATCTGACACCCTATGTGAAATAGCACCTCCCATCCCAGGGCTTCATCCTACAAAGACACTCCACTCTGGTATATCTCCATGTCACATGTACCCGCCAAAGGTATCTCTCGTGGAGAATGCCTAGGTAGCATTCTGTTGGGTACCATAAAAAGGGATACCCAAATCAGAGAAATAAAAATCGCAAAAAGGAGATAAGGCAAACACCCGAGATCACCAGGGCTCGGGCGCGGGTTCCGTCTCGCCCGACTCCTTGGCCTCGAGCGCAAGCTCCGGCTCGCCCGACCCCTTGGCCTCGGATGTAAGTTCCACCTCGCCCGACCCCTCTTGGGATCGGGCACAAACATCGCCTCGCCCGAGCCCCCATCTCGGAGCCAGGCTTCCCACACACGATGGTCGTACTCTCGACGTGACATTCGCTGTGACCTCCATGCTGCGGCAGGGCATGGCAGCAACTATTCCAACCACCCCAGCCACTGTGTAGCCTTACCTCTTTCACTGTGAAGTACCGCCTAACAGTAAAAGAGGTAGAGGAGATTAACCTGCGTCACTGTGGTTGTCTTCTCCTACTATTACAGGACGTGCCGCAGTATCACCGACCCGACCCCCACGATCTCAACAGGGCTCGGCAACCCTCCACAGGAGCAACCATGCTGTCAGCCACGCCCCAAGGATGAGATGGGCAAGCTTCTACAGGGGCGGAACTGTGACTTTACCATTTACCAGAGGTAGATCACCAGCAAAAACATGTAAAAACCTTGTGGCCCCTTGAGACTATAAAAGGTGAGCTAGGGCATACATCTAGGACACGCTCACAACATCGCAGCTCAGGGCAAGACCACGCACACAACACCAGAACTCAAAGCAAGATCACACACACTCTCCAGAGTAGCAAGTAATGCTCTGTCCACCACACAAAGTCAAGACCTGGGACTTAGCCCTCTCTCGCAACCTGCTTGTATACCCCTACTACAAGCACTTTTGGGTGTAAGGCAATACAGACCCCCAATCTCACACTGGACGTAGGGCACCCTTAGCCCGAACCAGTATAATTCTCTATGTTCCACTTGCATCATCATCCGGGTTTAGGAAGACACACAGACTTACTACTCGTTAGTGTCTAGATGATGAGTCTAGACGCCGACAGTTGGCGCGCCAGGTAGGGGCCTTCTGCGTTGTACTTTCCTTTCCCCGTTGGGGAAAGCCCGGATGGCAGACGGATTTCACCCACTCCGCCTCGGCACCATCATGATGTTTGGGAGTTTGGAGTTCATGTCGCTTGGCTCCGGCTATGACATGGTCCTCCTTCCACCCCATGACGACGCCGAGCCTCGTTCCGATCCGATCCCACCACAGCCAGTGCGTGGGAGGCGCTCGGGGCATCATGCAGGGGAGCCCGGTGTGGCCATCAAAGGTCTAGAATCTCTGACCCTAGTACCGAGGCAAGGGCCCATTCGGCCCTCCCCCCGCATATCCCTCACCATATTGCCCATTCTTCTGGCCCACGAGGCGCTAGGGGAAGGGCACGTGGAGCATCAAGCTTAGCTCCACAAACCATCAGGGGGACTTCGCGACCTCCTGTTCCGCCTCGATCAGAGGGCAAAGCACGGCTCCCACCTCCTCCTCAGAAGAGGGACCAGGGGGCCTCGACTTCTTCTCACCCCCACCCACGGATGGAGGGAAGACAGCTGCATCTTCTGAGCTCCCTTTTGGGTTCAGGAGCACAGCCGCCACCTATGCCTCTTCCGCGAGCACCTCATTAAGTGCGTACGCGGACCTCCCAGGGCATCACATGAGGTCTACACCACCCGTTTCGTCATACCCTGAGGATCCCACCTTAGGAGAAGATGAATGGGCTGGCGCTGATTTTTTCGGTTGTGGCGACTCGGAAACTTTCATGTGCTTTCTTGAGGCTAGCAACTACTGCCTCGTCTACTCCGACTCCGATGATGGCGGCTATAATCCGTCGCGAGAGTGCTTCAACCTCGAGGTTGGAGGAGCGTCCCCTAACGCCTAAGGAGGCGTAGGGCCCTCTGAGTGGAGGAACGTAACTCCACCTCCCAACACGACTCCCGGAAGCCATCCTGGAGCGCGCGGGGCCGCGTCAGCCCCCGCAGAAGTCCGACGCCCTGACCTCGAGCAGCTCAACGAGCTAGAGGCCAGGCTCGAAGAAGAGCGCATACGCCTCCAGCAACTGCGCGAGACACTGGTGCAAGACCAGTCCGCCCGCGGGGACGGAGGCACGGCTAGACGCCGTGCCCGGGACGTCAACCGCCACATCATCGAGGACGAAGGGGGAGACAATCCCCCAGTCTTCAGCACGGCCAGCCAAAACGTGATGGCTGCTGCGCTCCTCCTCAGAGCGATGCTCGAGCCATCGACTCCCGAGGGGAGGAGGGTGCGCCAGGGGCTACGTGGCCTCCTAGAGCAGGCCGTGGTACAAAACGCAGAGAGCTCTGCGTCACAGTCCCACGATGCGAGACGCCTAGGGGATCAACCCCCTCCTAACAAGGCACCAACGGTATAGGGCCCGGCGCCCCCTAACCCGCAAGGGGGCAACAGAGCCCCATCTGTCCACGAACGTGTCGGGACCAACATGGACGCCCGGGCTACCCTCGAGGCCAGACGACGTGACAGGGATGAGGCCGAGTCTCGGCGCTACCGACCACACCGAGGCGAGAGGTACGATCCCGACCACGATCGCAGCGTGTCGCCAGAGCCTCCGGGCCCTCGCGTCTTCAGCGAGGCCATCCGCGGGGCTAAGTTCCCGGCCCGATTTCGACAGCCCGCTAACCTCACCAAGTACTCAGGGGAAACCAACCCTGAGCTTCGGCTAGCGGACTATCGCCTAGCGTGCCAGCTAGGTGGAGCGGACGATGACCTGCTCATAATCCGCAACTTGCCACTGCATTTGGCCGATTCAGCTAGGGCATGGCTCGAGCATCTTCCTGAGCGCATGATCCATGGTTGGGCCGACCTAGTCAGGAACTTTGTCGGGAACTTCCACGGCACATACATGCGCCCTGGAAATTCCTGGGACCTCAGGAGCAGGTAGAAGCCTGATGAGTCCCTCCGAGACTTCATTAGGCGATTCTCCAAGCAGTGTACCGAGCTTCCCAACATCACAGACTCCGATGTCATCGGGGCCTTCATCGCTGGCACCACCTGCAAGGAGCTGGTACACGAGCTCGGACGCAAGACCCCCACGAGCACCAGCCAGCTGCTCGACATTGCCACCAACTTTGCCTCGGGCGTAGAGACAGTTGGTGCAATTTTCTCTGATGGCGCTGCCCAGGGGAAACAAGGCCGAGACCACCAAGACCTCGGGCTCCCGCGACCCTAAGAAGAAGAAAAAGGGTCGCAAGGGGAAGCAGGGTCGGTCGGACGACAACCTGGTCGCCGCGGCGGATCGCAAGAACCCCCTGCAGAAATAGATAAACAACAAAACTCGTGGAATTTTATCAAATCAAACCCTAATTCTAGGTGTTGCTTGTATATTAGTCCTTTTCCTTATTTATTTCATGAATTAAATTGATACTTAAGAACCGTCAACAAACACCCCCATACTTAGGCTTTTACTCGTCCTTGAGAAAAGGATGGTTTAGAAAAAATATTCGGGGTTAAAACATTGTAAAGCATTCTCTTCATACCTGCAGGGTGTTGTAAAAATCCGTTGTGTACAGTGGCGGAGCCAGGATTTCACGGCTGGGTATTCCACGTATAAAAAAAATTTAATGTATATGTGCAATAGTAATAGGGGACAAAATCAATGCAAAATTAATCCTGATGCACAACTTAAGTAGTACATATAATTTTCTTAAAATATATGCTAAGTGAAATATTTGTTTATCCTGATAACAATGAATCAGGCAAAGTGAGTCTAGTGTCGCCCTTGGTAATAATCAAAGTATATATAAATTCTTTATCTATGTTACAAGAACACAATGCAACATTTCTTAAAAAAATCAGAACACAACAAAAAAAAGAAGAGAACGAAACCTTCAATTCTTACTTTGAAGAATAAAAAATAAATGTAGGATCTTTGTGTTCAACTTGTTGTTGCTTCAAGCAGTATATGAGAAAGGCCGTATATGAGAAAGACGCTGAGGGGAGCCGTATATGAGAAAGCCTACAAAGACCACTAACCGGCGCCGCCGCTAGAGGAATGTCGTCGATGGGGTTTCTTTCTGATGAGTTCATAGGTTGTCGTTACTAGTTGTTCTACTAGGCTGAGATCAACTTCAAGAGTTTAACTATTCTTATTGTTTATGCTATTTCAGAATTTGTATAGCAAAAAGTAGACTCCAACTAATATGCTATCTAATTTTGTAAAATAGGAAGTTGGCTTTCTCTTGATTTTCAGTGCTTATTACAGACGCTAACTGTAAGACTTTGTAAAATAACAAGATTGTTGTAGATCTCTTCTTTTTTTAGAAATTTTCTATTCGACAAAATAGCTAAATAATAGAATTTGACAATTAATTTTAGCCAGACTATTGGAGTTGCTCTTATGGGCTATATATTTGCAACATTCAACAAACTAACATATATGCTGATTATATATATATATGTATATATACATATATTTGTGTTTGCCAAAAAATCATGGGTATTCCATGGAATACAGGGGCATACCCTGGCGTCGCCCATGGTTGTGTACCGTAGTCAGGGAAATATATGGTCAAGAGTAGAGGTCCTTTCTTCTCAATCCTGTCACTTGGAGTTTTTGTATGTTTTTAAAAAATAAATTAGCATACCTTTATCCTCATAGGTTCTCTCAGATCACTCATTTATCTTTTATATATCTCACTGAGGCTGTTTTAATTTGCAGAAATTCTTAAGCATTCTTTCCTTGTATTTATTGCCTGATCAAAACGGGATCCGAGGAGAGGAATGCCATACTCTTAGATCAAAGACTTTGGAAATTAAAAACTTGTCAACTCTTACTCGCATATTGCTTATTAGAGGGACCATGGGCTATCATTTTCTCTCTTTTCTTCTTTTTTTTAGGTGGATACCGAGGTACCCCTAATTCTACTGCCGGACACTTGTCCATTTTTTCTGCGAGGTTGTCGAGCACTTGCTCCTTTTAAATTTCCTCGAAATATTCATATTTTTGCATAGCCCATGCCTCTAACGCAATAATACTTCGGAAGAGTGAATCTTTCTGAATAAATATCTTGATCTTAGGAGTATGATAAATCTCTCAACAAGGGTCTAACTCATTTTGAACAAACTCAATACAGAGCAGATAGCTTTTATAATTATCATAATTAATATTTTCAGGTTTAGCAGGCATATAAAACACTGAGGATGGTAGCTAGAATTTTTGAAGATTTTGAAATAAATTATCTAAGCAACAACGATATCAAGAATAAGGTACTCATACTCTACCATCTCACATTCCACACTGACTTAAGTGACACAGGGTTTTTAAATGATTTTTAATAATTGCAAGTTTTTAGGAAATATCACAGAGTGAGATTAATCATGATTAGAAATATTTTTATCTTTTTAATTTATTATGTTACAGAGAATATTCTGTACGAACCAAGATATATGTGTATGTGTAAAGTGTGCAGAGTATGTACCTGGATCGTGGAGTGGTGTAGTCGGCATGTCGGGAGATCTCCCCCATACTTGTTTTCTGCTTACTTACATAAAAATAAAGTAGAGACACACAAGACATAATAATAATAATCTTTATTAATCTTGAGGCATTTATTACAACTGACTAATAATGAACTGAAGCTAATAATAGATCTAAGCCGAATCTAAAGATGAATAACTAAGATACACTGCCTCAAGATCTAATCTAGATAACTTAGTGGCGCTCTAACTCCCTAATCTTCTTATTAGCACTAGCAAGATCATGCTTAAGACCTAGTATAACGGTGTGTTGATATTTGGGAACGCAATAAGGAATTGATCCGGAAGCGCACGGATATCGGTGAGCACTTCACCCGGGAAATTATCCAGAGTATCGTATTTATTTTTTTACCACTAGGAGAAAGAGTGTATCTGACTAACCGGTCTATTACTACTAACCCTTTAGGCACAAAGAATGTCTTTCGATGTGAGTGATAAATAGAGAAGACTGCAACCGTAGTCTCCTTCTAACCTTGGTAAGGATGATCTACTGTTCTAATGGGGAGGCTAACGGAATCTAGACACCACAAAGGATGTTCAACCCGCACCTATAAACCCTATCCTTCCTGCTAACGAGATGTGGTCTGCAAAGGTAACTCAGAATTGTCACGTTCCTCACTACTACCACGGTGCAGCTAGTCAGGGAATATCTATGAGTACCCCAGCCTAAACACCACGTTTACGCCAGCAATGATTACTCTAAACTCTACGCGAAGAGATTAAAGTAAACTCATAAACCATAAGAACAATAAAACAAGAACTTACTAGAATTTAGAAGTCGAAATACTGAAGAATCCTAGGAGCAAGCTTCGGGTTAGGAGAACTTGATTCCGCAGGTACAAGCTTGGAGTAGACACCGACAGGCCGGGCTTCCTCCAATCAACACCTCCACTCTATCTCTGTCAATCTAGTAGAAACTAGAAGATCTATTTCTACTTTACATTGGTTGCTAAGCCTAAAAAGAAATATTAATTAGAGAAGAGGTTTTCCTTCGAGGGCACCCCTCAATCTCTATGATAATTTCTTCATGTCTTCTCCAGGGGCCACGGGGTCTCCTTATATAGTCCTCCTCCTTTATGCGTTTTTGGGTCGGTAGGCGAGGTGGTACTATGTTTTTCTTGATCCAATAGGTCGGTGGAATATCCCGTGCGAAGAGAGTCCTGATTGGCATCCAACAGGGGGCGGGCGCCCAGGTCACCCGGGCGGGCGCCCTGGGCCTGGCCCCTTTCGGCCTCTGCCTTCTTCCCGTGGCTTCTGGAGTCTTCTAGATGGTAGAAAATCGCGTGGTGCGTTGATATCTCTATGTAATCCCGACATGTGGGCCTTTCTTCCTTATTTCCTGATAACCCCCTGCAGAAACAGATAAACAACAAAACTCGTGGAATTCTGTGAGATCAAACCCTAATTCTAGGTGCTGGTTGCATATTGGTCCTTTCTCTTGTTTATTTGATAATTAAAATTGATACTTAAGAACCGTCAACAAATACCCCCATACTTAGGCTTTTACTCGTCCTCGAGAAAAGGATGGTTAAGAACAATATCTGGGGTCAAACATTTTAAAAGCATTCTCTTTATAATTGCAGGGTGTTAAAATTCCACCGTGTACCTAGTCAGGGATATTTATGGTTAAGAGTAAAGATCCTTTCTTCTCAATCCTGTCACTTGGAGTTTTTGTATATTTTTGAAAGAAAGTTAGCATACCTTTTTATCCTCATAGGTTCTTCTCAGATCACTCATTATCTTTTATATCTCACTGAGGTTGTTTTATTTTGCTAAAATTCTCAAGCATACTTACTTTGCATTTATTGCCTGATCAAAACGGGATCCGTGGAGGGAAATGTCATACTCTTAGATCAAAGACTTTGGAAATTAAAATCTTTGTCAACTCTTGCTGGCATATTGCTTATTAGAGGGACCATGGGCTACCATTTTCTCTTTTTCTTCTTCTCTCTCTTTTTTTTAAGTGGATACCGAAGTACCCCTAATTCTACTGCCGGACACTTGTCCATTTTTCCGCGAGGTTGTCGAGCACTTGCTCCTTTTTATTTCCTCGAAATATCTCTATTTTTGCATAGCCCATGCCTCCAATGCAATAATACTTCGGAAGAGTGATTCTTTCTGGATAAATGTCTTGATCTTAGGAGCATGATAAATCTCTCAACAAGGGTCTAACTCATTTTGAACAAACTCAATACAGAGCAGATAGCTTTTATAATTAATATTCAATATTTTCAGTTCTATCAGGCATATAAAACACTGAGGATGGTAGCTAGAATTTTGAATATTTTGAAATAAATTCTCCAAGCAACAATGATATCAAGAATAAGAAACTCATACTCTACCATCACATATTCCACAATGACTTAAGTAACACAGGGTTTTAAAATGATTTTATAATAATTGCAAGGTTCAGGAAATATAACAGAGTGAGATTAATCATGATTAGTAATATTTTAATCTTTTTAATTTATCATGTCAGAAACAGTAATCTGCATAATCAAGATAGTTGTATGTGTAAAGTAAAGTGTGCAGAGTGTGTACCTGAATCGTGGAGTGGTGTGGTCGAGGTGTGTTTACCATGTCGAGGGATCTCCCCCATACTTGTTTTCTGCTTTGTTGCACAAAAATAAAGTAGAGACACACAAGACATAATAATAATAATACTCTTTATTAATCTTGAGGCATTTATTACAAAAGACTAGTAGCAAACTGATAATAGCAAACTGATGATAATAGCAAACCTAAACCGAATTTAAAGATAGATGACTAAAATGCATTGCCTCAAGGTCTAATCTAGATAACTTAGCGGCGCTCTAATTCCTTAATCTTCTTGTTGGCACTAGCAAGATCCTGCCTGAGGCCTAGTATAATAGTGTTGTGGTTAGAGAGCTGCCTAGTGAGGGAATTAATCGAGGACTGGAGGTCTATGATAACTCTGTCTAGTCTGCGAACGTCCTCATCAATATCCATTATAGTCTTGTGACGCTTGGGAGGTGTCTCAAAAGCATTGAGAGCGTGCTTAGGGGCTGCCTTTGGAGGGATGAAACGGACTTTGGCTGCTCTAATCCCTTCAAAGTAAGGTCTTTCCTCCTCCGTAGTGTAGCGTACACTGCTGATCTCGCCGCTCCGGTTGGTCTTGACTCCAACGACCCTCTCATTGGGTCTAGGTGGAAGGATCCTCATGCCGGTTGGCACCTTGATAGTGGTCTTCGTCTTGGATGATGATCCTTTGAGGAGTAGGGGTTGTGGCGGTGCGGTGAGAACTGGTTGAACATGGTAAGATTGGGCGGAGCTGCATTGGCGTAATGGCATGGCTTCTAGCTGTCGCTCTGTGTTGGCCGGGACGAGAGCACAGGCATCGGGGTCTTCTACAGGCTCCATGTTGAGGTTGAAGGGGACGACTTCCCAATCATCGTGGTACTTCTTGGCCATTGGAGCAGCAAGGAACTAATCAAGCTCTAATTGAAGGAGAGAAGGCTTGGTGGCTTGGTGTTTGAAAACTGAGGTCAGGGGTCTGTTTATATAGGGGTCAAAAAGTGCCTCTATGGGTTGTTCGGGTTTCTCCCGTCGATGTGCATGCGAAACTTTCCATCCGAGGGATTATTCAGATTACCATAAGTGCATTTTCCATAACAGAGAAAATCAGGACCGAGGGGGAACAGGAGCTGGGCGCCCGCCCACCTGAGCTGGGCGCCCGCCCTCTCTCTGGCCCCTCTGTGGGCCCACTTTCTCGAGCGCGTTTCTAGATACGAAATTATTTAGAAAAATATATATATGACCCAAAAACATAAGACTAAAAAGGTCGGGCTCTAATTCTCCATGGGGAGGTAAAAATGGACTACGTCTATTTCTTCAAATTCTTCATTAGGCTCTAAAAATAATTTAAGACGTTGACTATTCACCTTGAATAACGTACCTTCGCTATTTTGAAGTGTGATAGCTCCATGGGATGATGAATTAATTACCTTGAATGGTCCTTCCCATTTGCTCCGGAGTTTTCCATGCCCGAAAAGCTTCACCCTGGAATTAAAAAGTAATACCTTATCTCCGGGTGTGAACTCCTTCTTCTTGATTCTCTTGTCATGCCACCTTTTGACTCTTTCTTTGTAGATCTTTGAGTTGTGATATGCTTTCTCTCGCCATTCTTCCAATTCTGAAAGTTGCATTCTTCTATAATCTCCAGCAACATCTAGGTCCATATTCCATCTCTTTACGGCCCAGTGTGCTTTGAACTCTAGTTCAACAGGTAGATGGCAAGTCTTCCCGTACACCAATTGGTATGGAGACATTCCGATTGGGGTCTTGTATGCTGTCCGATATGCCCAGAGTGCATCGGGTAACTTGTCTTTCCACGCCGTTCCCATTTCATTTACTGTCTTCTGAAGAATATTCTTGATTTGTTTGTTGGAAGTCTCTGCTTGGCCACTTGTCTGAGGATGATAAGGGGTAGCAACGTTGTGACGGATTCCATGTTTTGCTAGATATTGCTTGAAGCGTTTGTCAATGAAGTGTGCTCCTCCATCACTTATCACTACTCTGGGGACTCCAAATCTTAGAAATATAATTTCTTCAAACATCCTCTTTGAACTGACGTTGTCGGCATGCTTGCAAGGTAACGCTTCTACCCACTTGGAAACATAGTCAACCGCCATCAAGATATACTCATACTTCTTTGATGGAGGAAATGGACCCATGTAGTCTATTCCCCAGACATCAAAGAGCTCAATTTGAAGGTTGTTGGTGAGTGGCATTGCATCCCTTGTATTTATGTTTCCGTGTCTTTGACATGGCCCACATCTTCTGATATATTGCTTCGTGTCTTCATACATTGTAGGCCAGTAGAATCCACACTGCCAGATCTTTGAATGTGTACGGAATGCTCCATAGTGACCTCCATATAGTGATGAATGACATCTGTCGATGATCTTCCATCCTTCCTCAGTGGTCACACATCTCCTGAGTAAGCCATCAGAGCATACTCGGAAGAGGTATGGCTCATCCCATATATGTGAACGACTTTCTTGAATAAGCTTCTTCTTATTTGCTCCTGGTGGTACATACCCTGAAACCATAAAATTAACAATATCTGCATACCAGGGGTCAGACCTGTTAATCCCGTTGAGCATGTCGTCCCGGAGTGAATCATTGATGGGGGTTTCCTGTGGACTCTTAAAATACATTCTAGACAAGTGATCAGCAACAGAATTTTCTACTCCCTTTTTATCTTTTATTTCTAAGTCAAATTCTTGGAGTAATAAGATCCATCTAATCAGGCAAGGTTTAACATCTTTTTTAATGAGCAAATATTTTAGTGCAGCATGATCAGTGTAAACAATTATTTTAGCTCCAACTAAATAAGATCTAAATTTATCAATGGCAAAGACAACAACCAGAAGCTCTTTTTTAGTGGTTGCATAATTAAGTTGAGCTCCTGTCAAAGTTTTACTGGCATAAGCAATTGCATGATGCTTCTTATTTTTAGTTTGTCCCAATACTGCCCCCACAGCATAATCACTAGCATCACACATAATTTCAAAAGGCAACGACCAATCAGGGGGTTGAATGATTGGTGCAGAGATGAGTGCTTTCTTTAATAAATTGAAAGATGTTAGACATGCATCATCAAATTCGAAAGGAGCATCCTTGGCTAGCAACAGAGTAAGTGATCTAGCAATAAATGAAAAATCTTTTATGAATCCACGATAAAAACTAGCATGACCAAGAAAGCTTCGAATTCCTTTTATGTTCACAGGTGGAGGTAGTTGTTCAATTACTTCAATTTTAGCTTTGTCTACCTCAATACCTCTTTCAGACACTAGGTGTCCCAGCACTATTCCTTCCCTAACCATAAAATGACATTTTTCCCAATTAAGGATTAAGTGCTTTTCTTCACATCTTTGCAAAACCTTGTCCTTGTTTTCAAGACAACTATCAAAAGTTTTTCCATAAACAGAGAAATCATTCATGAAAACTTCCATAATCTCTTCAATCATATCAGAAAATATAGACATCATGCATCTTTGAAAAGAAGCTGGTGCATTACATAACCCAAAAGACATTCTACGGTAAGCATAAGTTCCATATGGGCATGTAAAAGTGGTTTTGCTTTGATCATCGGGATGGATCGGGATCTGATGATACCCTGAATATCCATCTAAGAAACAGAAGAACGAATGGTTTGCTAACCGCTCTAGCATCTCATCTATAAAAGGTAAAGGAAAGTGATCTTTTCTCGTGGCTTTGTTTAGTTTTCTATAGTCTATGCACATCCGCCATCCTGTGACGGTGTGTTGCGGAATTAGCTAGTTCTTTTCATTCATAATAACAGTCATGCCTCCCTTTTTAGGCACAACTTGCACTGGGCTTACCCACTCACTGTGCGGCACAGGATATATAATCCCTGCATGCAGCAACTTTATAACTTCCTTTTTAACTACCTCTCTCATAGTGTTGTTAAGTCTACGTTGGGGTTCTCGAGAGGGTGAAACAGAAGGATCTGTTGGAATACGATGGGTACAAATCATAGGACTGATTCCTGTAGGATCTTGGAGTGAGTAGCCGAAAACTGAGTGATGTTTCTCAAGAATGGTCATTAATCGCAGAGTTTGATCCTGAGTGAGTTTATCGCTAATGATTACAGGGAACTGTGGATTATTGTTTAGGAAAGCATAGGTAAGACCGGGTGGTAAAGTTTTAAGCTCTATGGGGGTCTAGGTGTTTCTGCAAACTCATCTAAGGGTTCAAGCTCAGAAGGCTCGTCTTCTTCTTCTGTGAAGAAAGGAGTTTCGTCTTCTAAGTCTGATTCATCTCAAAGCTCTAGAGATGCAGCCTTTACCTCCTCCATAGGATCAGGCAAAAGATATGATTCGGCCTTATTGTTTAAGGAGTGTGAAATTGTTATTGGGATTTTAAAGGTTTTTCCAAAAGAAATGTGTAGCTTTCCAGTATGACCTTCATAAAGGAGTCTTCTAAAAGGTTGTCCTATCAACAGGTCGAAGTCCCATGTATCAAAGATATAGAAGTTCAAATGAACCATGGAGCCTTCTACCGTAAGAGGTAGGACATTAATAATTCCAAGACTGGGGACTAATCGTCCCGAAGATTCCTTTATGACCTTTGTTGTGGGGGTTAAGGCAAGATTTTTAAATAGTTTAAGTGCAAAAGATTCAGACATGATGTTGATCCCCACAACAGGATTATATAGAGCATTAAATCGATCAGAATTATAAGCACAACGTATAGTTATAGAGGGTGTGTCCAAACGGATCACATCAGAGGAAAGCTCTGATTCCTCCAACCATTCGCTACTCATTACTGAGATAAGCTCTCTCAATTGATATTCACTTGGCAAATAAATGCTAAACTGGCCATTTTGGGGTTTGTCAATAGAATGGTAGTTTGAAATGTTTCCAAAATCGGCAAAAAGATCGGATTCTATATCCAGCATGAAGTCCGGTGGTGGAATTTCTTCCTCTTGTGGCTCAGAACTTGGGATAGCTAAAGTAGATGAAGAATTTGGCAGAGTGTCTACTTCGGCTTCGTAGGTTTCATTATCCATCTCAGCTTCTAGGATTCTATCTAGGATCACTCTAGCTTCATCAGCAGGGATGCGAAAGAAAGAACCTCTAGACATTGTGTGTAGCATTTGTTTGTGATTTTTATGAAGACCTCAAAAAAGTGGAATAAAAGAACAGGGTCTTCAAGATTAAGGTTTGGACCAGATTCTAAAAGATCAGAAAAACGTTTCCAGGATTTTCCCAAAGTTTCATTATCTTTTTGTTTAAAAGATAGGACTTCGAGTCTAAGGTCGGCTATACGGTCAAGGGAATAGAAATCTAGACAAAAGTTAGCTCGTAAAACTCCCCATTCACCTTGTTGTTGACTTACCTTCTGACTGTACCATTGTCTAGCTTCTCCCCTTAAAGAAAAAGGAAAAAGCTTCCAACGTAAAGTTTTATCACAAATGCCTTCAATACGAAGACAATCACATGTTTGCTCAAAATCTCTAATATGAAGGTAAGGGTTTTCGTCTTCCTTTTCCAAAAAAGATAGGTTTTGAATCATGGCAATCAACCTAGAACTTAACTTATACTGGGATGTTTGGATAGGCTGTGATGATTCCCATGGTAAAAGGTCAGTTACTGAAGGGATTGCAGACTCATGGATCGATTTAGAATTTTGGTTTTCCATAAGGTAAGGGTAAAGAAAATAAATACAGAATATAAAAGATAAGAAAAGATAAAAGTATAGATACAAGCTTGTAGTAAGACTCAGGTTATCTCAGCAACCGTCTTTCTCCCCGGCAACGGCGCCAGAAATGCTTGTTGATATTTGGGAACGCAATAAGGAATTGATCCGCAAGCGCACGGATATCGGTGAGCACTTCACCTGGGAAATTATCCAGAGTATCGTATTTATTTTTTTACCACTAGGAGAAAGAGTGCATCTGACTAACCGGTCTATTACTACTAACCCTTTAGGCACAAAGAATGTCTTTCAATGTGAGTGATAAATAGAGAAGACTGCAACCGTAGTCTCCTTCTAACCTTGGTAAGGATGATCTACTGTTCTAATGGGGAGGCTAACGAAATCTAGACACCACAAAGGATGTTCAACCCGCACCTATAAACCCTATCCTTCCTGCTAACGAGATGTGGTCTACAAAGGTAACTCGAAATTGTCACGTTCCTCACTACTACCACGGTCCAGCTAGTCAGGGAATATCTATGAGTACCCCAGCCTAAACACCACGTTTACGCCAGCAATGATTACTCTAAACTCTACGCGAAGAGATTAAAGTAAACTCATAAACCATAAGAACAATAAAACAAGAACTTACTAGAATTTAGAAGTCGAAATACTGAAGAATCCTAGGAGCAAGCTTCGGGTTAGGAGAACTTGATCCCGCAGGTACAAGCTTGGAGTAGACACCGACAGGCCGGGCTTCCTCCAATCAACACCTCCACTCTATCTCTCTCAATCTAGTAGAAACTAGAAGATCTATTTCTACTTTACATTGGTTGCTAAGCCTAAAAAGAAATATTAATTAGAGAAGAGGTTTTCCTTCGAGGGCACCCCTCAATCTCTATGATAATTTCTTCATGTCTTCTCCAGGGGCCAGGGGGTCTTCTTATATAGTCCTCCTCCTTTATGCGTTTTTGGGTCGGTAGGCGAGGTGGTACTATGTTTTTCTTGATCCAATAGGTCGGTGGAATATCTCGTGCGAAGAGAGTCCTGATTGGCATCCAACAGGGGGCGGGCGCCCAGGTCACCAGGGCGGGCGCCCTGGGCCTGGCCCCTTTCGGCCTCTGCCTTCTTCCCGTGGCTTCTGGAGTCTTCTAGATGGTAGAAAATCGCGCGGTGCGTTGATATCTCTATGTAATCCTGACAGGTGGGCCTTTCTTCTTATTTCCTGACACTACAAGAAATTTGTCTTTCTATGACAAAATGCGAAATGACGAGGTCTGTTATCGTCATATAATATCACATAATATGACGGTACTTTTAGGGTCTTCATAATTTCGTGAGGCCAAGAAAATTTTATGACGACACAACTTTATTTGTCACATAAAGGTATGAAAATTCGTCACATATTGCCTGGCGCCAGGAGCCGGTAGACGATATTGCTTTTATGACGCTTAGAGGTATGTTTATGTGATGATTTGGCGGCGTCACTTTATGTTTATTAAAAAAATGACTGGCCCGAATGTAAATATATCTCTGTGGTGGACCGTACCCCATTCAAGTTGACCGCAATCACTTTCCCCTTCTCCCCGAGCGGCGAGCGCGGAGGGCGGCGAGCGGCGCGCGCGCGGGCAGCGGGATCTGGACGGCCGGCGTTGGGCAGGATCCAGGTGGAGCTGCCTCTCCCTCTCCCTAGGTCAGGGCGTGGTTGTCTGGGTGGAGGCCACACGAGCTCCGCTGCCCGCAGGCCGCCTGAAGGAGCGCGAATCTCCGGTGACCGCCACAACGAAATCAGGTTGTTACGCGGGCGTGCTCCTACTCCCCACTTCCTCATGCCCCTCCTCATCCCCTTTAATTTGGTCGACAGCGGCACCCTCATGCCCTCCCTGTTCATATTTCAATTTTTTTGAACCGTGTACATATTTCTATTGGCATCATAGTTGCTAATCATTCCCATGTGCATCAATCAGGGATCATGTCGCAGGCCTCATCATCAACTGTGCGTAGTAGGCGCCAAAGCGCAACTAGAGATGTTGTAGAACCCAGGCCCCTTGCTATTGTTGCTGCAGGCAGTTTGCCGATTGGCGTCGATCTGGAGGCGCCGATCGATGAAGTGACTAGATTGCCGTTGATAGTGTGCCCAACTTGCAAGGATGTGAGAGTGTTTGCTGCTAATACCAAGAACGGGAGTAATGTTGGAAAGAGATTTTTCAAGTGTCCTAGGAAGAACTATAATAATGTAAGTAAAGTGGTTGTTTAATTTGCATTGCCCAAATTTTATTCTTGTTTGCAGTGGTTGACTTTGCTCAAATTTGGATGTAGGGGACATGTGATAGGTTTTGGTTCGATGAAGAATATGTGGTGTACCTTCACGATAATGGACATCTACCATCAGCATCCTCCACCATTGAAGCAGGTTTGACAACCGAGGTTCCTGAGCTTGTGAAAAAAATTGATAGCTTGGAGCAAAATCTGAACAAGGTGCAAGAAATGGTTAGCAAGAACAGAGAAGGCATGGGAAGCTTCATTTGTCTCATGTGTGGATGTGTGAATGTAACAATAGTCCTGCTGGTTGCCATCTTCTTAGTTGTAGCTTTTGTGCTGAAGTAGGCAATGTTGATGATGTATTGGCTTTTGTGTTGAAGTTGTACTATTGAAGAACAAGTTGTAATGAACATTGTGGTGGATGTATGTGTTCTTCCTAGGAAGTAAGGGCATTCAAGCTCTTGTGGAATCTGTGTGTTTGTGATGTATGTTGGAAATGAAGATATCAATTGCTTATGATGATTTAGTTGTGTGGGATGAAATTTTTGCAGACTGTGCATCTTTATGCCAGCCTATACATTTTGTGACAAAATATATACTTTTTATGACAGAATCTGGGCATTCCATGACAATTTCATTGTCATGAAAGATTGCCATTCAATGAAAGAATCTGGGTAACTTGCATGATATATCTAGTATCCACTGAAAACAAATTCATTGCATATAAGGTCATACAAATTCAGAATTTTGATACAATTGTAGTAGCATAATTGAAATACACAACAACAAAATTTCTAAAGTCTCTAGAAATGCAAAGGTTATTCATCATCATTGTCTTCTCCTGAAGTATTGCCTTCTTCTGGACTATGGTACTCAAGGTAGGTGTCATCTTCATCTTCTTCATCACCTTGTGTGTTATCACCATTAGTTGTATGGTCTTGTCAGCGGATGTTGTCCACGAGGTGTCTACTAATAGGGCTGCCTGGTTCATTATCCAAGTGCAACAAATCCAAGTCTGGATGAATGTCTCCCACTGCACCATCTCTCAATCCACTATGCTCCCCTTGGTATGCCTCTTGACATCTCATCTGAACTTGTTCATGGATGGGTTGGTTTGTGCCGGTCTCTAGAACATCAAATAAATGTCGGTGGCCAAATTCTTGTACCACTTTCCAACATGGACCTAACTTTGTATCCTCCAAGAAAAATACTTGTGTAGCATCTGTGGCTATAATGAAAGGATCATTTTTATACCAACGGCCTTGGGTGTTTATGCTCTTGAAATAACCATCATCTTTCATTTGGTTTGTCCTTCCCTCTAAATTGTACCATTCACACCGTAATAAGATAACAGTTCTACGCCCTTTGCTGTTGTTACTGTAACTCAACTCAATAATATCCGTGATTGTCCCATAGAAGTCAATTGTGTGATCACCATGAGTACCTGCACTTTTGATGGTGGAGTTCTGTGTCTTCCTGTGTTCGTCACGAGCCAGAGTGTGCAACCGTACCCCATTGATTATACACGCTGTGTATGAACGCACTCTCGGATCCGGCCGGCATGCTAGTGAGTATAAGTCTTCATCAACATGTGTGGTGCCTTCATATTTCAATCTAGTAATCTGCATGATGAAAACATATTGAGTTAGTGAGTTTCAGAATGTAGTGTATCATAAGTTATTTAGTCATGTTGTAGAAGTTGCACACACATGATTCTCAAACCATGCAGCAAATTGTGTTGACATCATTTTTTCAACATCATTGACCTCTTCTTGTTGTAATTGTGCCCTGTACATGCTGAAAAAGGATGAAAATAATTAGTTTTTTGTGACACAAGTATTGACTAAAGTTGGCTGCAATGGAATTGGAGCAATTACTTACTCTTTGTATTCATCAACCTCTTCACAGTTATTTAGAACAAACCAGACCATGGAGTCATAGTCTTTTTCTGCATATTGAAATTTTGAAGCACCCACCAGGTGAACACGATGACCAAAAATAGAAAACCATTGGGTGAGGTGTCTCCATCCAAGTTCCTGTCAGGCCTAGTGAACCTATTAATGATGTCACTAAAGTATGTTGAGCATTGGGTCATACACTCATAGGCAGTGTATGCCTCTGCAATAGATCCTTCAGGTCTTGCTTTATTGCGGACGAAACGCTTAAAGGTGCCCAATCTTCTCTCAATGGGATACATCCATCCATACTGCACCGGTCCCCTAAGAAGTGCCTCATCAGGTAAGTGTACTGCTAGATGAACCATGACATCAAAGAATGCAGGTGGATAAATTTTCTCTAGCTTGCAAAGGATAAGCACAATATCTTCCTTCAGCTTTTTTAGTGCATCAACCTTTACAGTTTTTGAGCAAAGTTGTCTAAAAAAACTACCCAATTCAGTAATTACTTCATATATGTCTTTTCTCACCAAACCACGAAGGCCAACTGGTAAAATACGTTGCAATAGTATATGACAGTCTTGTGTTTTCAGCCCATGTATTGAACCTGCTCCCTCCATATTGACACACCTTGATATATTGGAGGCATAGCCATCTGGAAACTTAACATTGCTCACAAATTGCAAGAACTTCTTCTTAGCTTCTGGTGTTAGAACGTAACAAGCTTTTGGCTTGGAGGATGTATTACCACTGTCATCTAGCAAATGAAGCTCTTTTCTTATACCTCTTTCTTCCAAATCTACTCGAGCAGAAACTGTGTCTTTTGTCTTGTTTGGAATATTGAGAAGCGTAAACCAAAAATATTTTCACATATGTTTTTCTCTATGTGCATAACATCAAGGTTGTATTGTAGCTTCAATTTTGACCAGTATGGCAAATCATACAAGCTAACCTTTAGATGCCATACTGGTTCTCCATCACGACGTCGTTTTCTTGATCTCGGCATATCTGGATTTTTGCCAGGAACATAGCAAACTTCATCCAACCTTGCCATAACCTCATCTACACTAAATTTCCTTGGTGGTTCTCTATTTTCATGGTGGCCATTGAAAGATCTATTTTTCCTCCAAACATGGTCGCTTGGGAGGAACCGTCTATGTCCTATGAATCCAATTTTGTTTTTCAGACATTCGGAGCATGGATTCTCATCACAGTGCACACATGCAAAGTAACCCTTAGTGGTTCTACCTGACATGGTGCCTAATGCAGGATAGTCATTGATTCCCCACAGAATCGCTGCACGCAGGCTGAACTCTTTGCCTTCATATGCATCAAAAGTAGAGACACCATTCCACAGAGTCATCATGTCTTCTATCAAAGGTTGCATGAATGTTGATATTTGGGAACGCAATAAGGAAATGATCCGCAAGCGCACGGATATCGGTGAGCATTTCACCCGGGAAATTATCCAGAGTATCGTATTTATTTTTTTTACCACTGGGAGAAAGGGTGCATCTGACTAACCAAATCTATTGCTACTATCCCTTTAGGCACAAAGAATGTCTTTCGATGTGAGTGATAAATAGAGAAGACTGCAACCGTAGTCTCCTTCTAACCTTGGTAAGGATGATCTACTGTTCTAATGGGGAGGCTAACGGAATCTAGACACCACAAAGGATGTTCAACCCGCACCTATAAACCCTATCCTTCCTGCTAACGAGATGTGATCTACAAAGGTAGCTCGGAAATGTCACGTTCCTCACTACTACCACGGTCCAGCTAGTCAGGGAATATCTATGAGTACCCCAGCCTAAACACCACGTTTACGCCAGCAATGATTACTCTAAACTCTACGCGAAGAGATTAAAGTAAACTCATAAACCATAAGAACAATAAAACAAGAACTTACTAGAATTTAGAAGTTGAAATACTGAAGAATCCTAGGAGCAAGCTTCGGGTTAGGAGAACTTGATCCCGCAGGTACAAGCTTGGAGTAGACACCGACAGGCCGGGCTTCCTCCACTCTACACCTCCACTCTATCTCTCTCAATCTAGTAGAAACTAGAAGATCTATTTTTACCTTACATTGATTGCTAAGCCTAAAAAGAAATATTAATTAGAGAAGAGGTTTTCCTTCGAGGGCACCCCTCAGTCTCTATGATAATTTCTTCATGTCTTCCAGGGGCCAGGGGGGCCTCGCTTATATAGTCCTCCCCTTCTATGCGTTTTTGGGTCGATAGCCGAGGTGGTACTATGTTTTTCTTGATCCAATAGGTCGGTGGAATATCCCGAGCGAAGGAGTCCTGAATTGGCTCCAGCAGGGGGGCGGGCGCCGAGGCTTCCAGGGCGGGCGCCCTGGGCCTGGCCCAGCTTCGCCTCCGCTTCGGTCTCGTGGCTTCTGGAGTCTTCTAGATGATGTAAAATTGCGCGGTGCGTTGATATCTCTATGTAATCCCGACATGTGGGCCTTTCTTCCTTATTTCCTGATAACCCCCTGCAGAAATAGATAAACAACAAAACTCGTGGAATTCTGTCAGATCAAACCCTAATTCTAGGTGATGGTTGCATATTGGTCTTTTCTCATGTTTATTTGATAATTAAAATTGATACTTAAGAACCGTCAACAAATACCCCCATACTTAGGCTTTTACTCGTCCTCGAGAAAAGGATGGTTAAGAACAATATCTGGGATAAACATTTAAAACATTCTCTATATAATTTGCAGGGTGTTAAAATTCCACTGTGTACTGTAGTCAGGGAAGTATATGGTTAAGAGTAAAGATCCTTTCTTCTCAATCCTGTCACTTGGAGTTTTTGTATATTTTTTGAAAGAAAGTTAGCATACCTTTTTGATCCTCATAGGTTCTCTCAGATCACTCATTATCTTTTATATATCTCACTGAGGCTGTTTTATTTTGCAAAAATTCTCAAGCATACTTACTTTGCATTTATTGCCTGATCAAAACGGGATCCGAGGAGGGGAATGTCATACTCTTAGATCAAAGACTTTGGAAATTAAAATCTTTGTCAACTCTTGCTGGCATATTGCTTATTAGAGGGACCATGGGCTATCATTTTTTTTCAATTTTTTTTTAAGTGGATACCGAGGTACCTCTAATTCTACTGCCGGACACTTGTCCATTTTTTTCTGCGAGGTTGTCGAGCACTTGCTCCTTTTTATTTCCTCGAAATATCTCTATTTTTGCATAGCCCATGCCTCTAATGCAATAATACTTCGGAAGAGTGAATCTTACTGAAATAGTGTCTTGATCTTGGGAGCATGATAAATCTCTCAACAAGGGTCTAACTCATTTTGAACAAACTCAATACAGAGCAGATAGCTTTTATAATCATAATTAATATTTCAGTTTTATCAGGCATATAAAACACTGAGGATGGTAGCTAGAAATTTGAATATTTTGAAATAAATTCTCCACGCAACAATGATATCAAGAATAAGAAACTCATACTCTACCATCACATATTCCATCTTGACTTAAGTAACACAGGATTTTTTTAAAAATGATTTTATACTAATTGCAAGTTTTCAGGAAATATCACAGATTGAGATTAATCATGATTAGAAATATTTTACTCTTTTTATTTTATCATGTCGGAAACAGTAATCTGCATAATCCAAAATAAATGTATGTATGAAGTAAAGTGTGCAGAGTGTGTACCTGAATCATGGAGTGGTGTAGTCGGAGTGTGTTTAGCATGTCGAGGGATCTCCCCCATACTTATTTTCTGCTTTCTTGCACAAAAATAAAGTAGAGACACACAAGACATAATAATACTCTTTATTGATCTTGAGGCATTTATTACACAAGGAAAATTATTTTTGGCTATTCTCTCCCGGATTAGGAGTAGAATATTTTTGGGTGATTCTGAAGATGGAAATGTATGGATATATGTGGATGGTACTTCCGGAGTAGAAGTAGCATGTATGAGTGAACGTGCAAGTGAATCTTGATTTAACCACATGACAAGCTCCTAAGGGTCTACACAGCTTGACCACACTCAATGCTCATAAGCAGTAAAAAGTAAATGTGTGGCTCGAAGTCTAGCAAGCATGTATATATGGCTTTGGTAGGAATTTAAACTCTCATCATACAGGAACTCATCATGCAACATTTTAAAGATTTTCAAAGATAAAATTCTCCAGAATTCTAGCATCTCTAGAAATAGATAAACAGCAGCTCAACCTTCCCATATCATATCCGTTAACAACTTAGATTTCAGATCAAGTTTTCATCCCATAAGTTTTGATCTAGAGCAAGCTTTAAATTATAACAGTTATGTCTAAACTTGAGAGGAAACTTCAAATATGCAAATTAGGCAGAGCAACTATTCATCATTTCCATGCTTGAGTTTTATTTAGATACAGATTAGCATAGCCACTTTATTTATTTATTAAACACACTAAGCAAAAGACATATATATATATAAGCATAAAATCTTTATTTGGTTTTTCATAGTTATGTATATTTATATTCTAAAATAATATAAGTATAAAGATAGATAGAAATACTTATCGAGATAAATGGGGGTGCTCTTCCCCAAGCTGAATTTTGACGTAATTTCTCTTGATGTAGCTAGCAGGTGGCAGAGGTGTATTTGAAAGTCAGCAGCATTGTGACAGCGATTAGAATATCCTCCGTCTGCCAGTCTTCTTGATTCTTAGATTCTGTGGAGCTCAAATAGACAACAAAGCTTGTCGAACTGATTAAGTGTTAGCATAAATATCTAGCCTTTATCATGTTGAGACTCCTTAATAATTATTACTCCCTGTTTTTATATTTTTATTTTATAAAGCAGAAAAATATTTTTATTTTATTTTTATGCCACCACAGTGAATGTACTTATGGGTTTTATGCCACTCGTATCCTCACATGGGGCTTACTGTTTTTCACATTTTTACTTTCTGTTTAGAACTTAATTAACTAAGTGAACTACTTGAAATAATTGAAAGGGAAAGGATAACTACCAAGTTTACCTCTTGGCAAGGCGTTCGGTGTTTTTAAGTCCTCCGAACGGGACTCTCCTCCTTCTCAATTATCCTGAGGTTCGTTGGGTGGCGTAGTCGGTACTTCCGGCAGCGCCTCCTCTTCATGTATAGTTATCTTCATTTTCCACACCTGACTTGGTGCTTCGGTCTCCTCTGGATAATTCTGTTTAAACTCAACGTCTTCTGACCTTACAACTTTTCCTTCGTAGTCTGCCCATCCGTCCTTGATGATTTGCCTCCTCTGGTTGCGGTTGCGTCGTCTTCTTCTTGTCCTGACCTGCTTAGAATCTTCAACTATATAGTTAGAATCATTAAAGTAATGGCGTACCTTCTCAGAGAGGAAATACACGTGGACTTCTCCGGTTCCAATGATAACTTGGATAGTGTTGAGGAATGGTCTTCCAAGGATGATGGGTGGATCGTACTCGTCTTCTCCCATATCAATGTTCTGAAAATCATCTGGAGCTAAATATATATTGGTTGTAGGGGCATGGTTCCACATTTGCTTGTTCCTGTTCCTCGTGTTGTTCCTCTTCCTTGGTTCATGTCGGGATTGCTCTGAAGTTTATGTAGTCTTGTTCTTGAAGGAAAGTCTCCTTCTTCCCCTTGATGTAGAGACTGATCTTGGCAGCATTAGCGTAGATGACAGCTCTGGTGTTTAGGAATGGTCTCCCTAAGATGATGGGTGCCCTCTTCTCAGTACCAGTCTCTACCACCACGAAGTTTGCTGGAGTGTACAAGGTACCAACTTGGACACAAAGGTTCTTTAATATTTCCTTTGGGAAACTAAGTGTCTGATCTCCATTGTGTTTGTGCTCGTAGATCCCGGTTCTTCACTTAATGGAATCTGGGAGTTGTAAAACGCCTTCATGATTCTCAAAATGTGTCCTGCTCATAGAGACAAGGCAGAGATCAAGTGCATGGGCTCTGTTGGTGGAAAACACCAACAGAACCAAAAGTGTATTTGTTCTTTTCTAACCTTAAGCATAGTGAGCAAGACAAAGTTGATGGATCATGAGTGTAGCATTTGTCAGATCAGATGGCTCAACCTAATGGAAAGATAATCATCTATATTTATGTTTTGTTTTTATCTTCCAAAGATTGAATGTGCAATACTTTAGCTTATATGTTTAGGAGCGTGGGATTACGAAGGTAGTACTAAGAACAAAGATTAAGGGACTAAACATGTTGAATCAGTTAGGTTGGTTAATTTAGAGTTATAAATCATACATGTTTGTCTCTTTATTTATGTGAACGCCAGAACCAAGGAGAAACTTATAAAAGGATAGTCAAGTACCTTAAGATGTTACCTTTGAAGAGTGATGGTACAGTATCACCTTGAAGCTTTCCTTTCTAGCGGTTGTGCATCGTGTTTGTGGCTCCCTCCATGGATCATCTCTTATGAGCTACGTCTTTCTTGTGCAAATTGTTAAACTTCATGTGTCACTTTCTTTATCTCCAATGTGAGTTTATCTCAGGACTTCCCAGGTTGATATTGAAAGTTTTCCTGCAGGGGTTAGTCCCACAAAATATACCAATGTCTACACAAGCAATTTTTAGTTCGATAACCGAACTAGACTCCATGTCTAATCAGATTAAGGAAGGCTGTTTAACCTAAGCACCATGCTTAATTTAAAAGCCAATAGAAGTATGTGCAGTACTTCCAAACTAACAGTTACTAGGATAAACAAAGGTAGCGTGATGGCATTTATAGAGATCGACTTAAGTGGAGATGAAGTAGTGTGATTAGTATTTAACAAATTGAGCATGTCTCAAAGGTAAGGACAACCAACATAGCAACATGGCAAAGGATGTTTTATGTGAAGTACTCCCCTAAGCTTGAATTTTGCAAAATTCAAGATTGGATGAATTTAATTCAATGTTGCATGTTGATTGGTTGGGCATACCTTGCGCTTGTCATTCATCCGGTCTTCTTGCTCCAATCCTAGAAAGGTTAGTGACAAGAATACCCGAAGGAATATTTCTACAATTATCTTATATGCTCAATACACAAGGCAATGTTGCAAGTAATTAGAAGTTCATGTTACAATCTGATAAGTGCTTGTTTTAGGACACTAAGCTTGTCCTTGGGAAACCATCAATTAACTCGACGAGATCTGCAATATTTATTATAAACATATGCATCGACAACCGCTCTTTTAAAGTTTTTATAAATAGAAAAGAAGAGAGGGTTGGAGATCTCAAATGTGGTGATAGCACATGAATTTTTAATGCCCTCTAGCCATTGATGTTGCTCTTCTCGATCCTCCTTCTTATGCATGGGATGTCTAGAGAGATTCATAGGATTATCGGAAGGTTCAAGAGAAAGAGCATAGTAGAGATTATTAGGCTCAAGGATGGGTTGGATAGCCGAATCATGGGATTGGAAAGTTTGGAAATCGGCTATTGAAACTTCCTCTCCTTGTATGGGAGATGATTCCTTCTCTATCTCTATGATTTTTCTATGAAGACTAGTACAAGAAGGATGTCCACGAATGAAGACATACCTTCCGTTACTAACTGATAAAGAAAGAAAGACTCTACCAAAGGTTATATGATTAAGACCAATGTGAAAATATCTAGGAAAAACATGGTCTTGTAGGGCTAGGTCTAAACCAGAATTTATAGAAAAATTAAAAGATTCCCTAGGTGTAGCTAAAAGTGCATTATCTTTTTGATTAAAAGATAGGACCTCAGCTATAGAAAAGGGTTGGTTTTGACCTATTGCAATCAACTCCGGACACAGATCATAATTAGGGGCAGGACGTGTTGACTCCCATGGTCTATGGCTGGTCTCCGAAGGTGCAAAGAATTTAATAATAGTTATGGAATTTAAGATATCCATAAAGATAAAAAGATAAAAGAATAAAAGTATAAAAGTATAATACAAGATAATAGCAAGACTCGAAGTTATCTCAGCAAACCGTCTTTCTCCCCGGCAACGGCGCCAGAAATGCTTGTTGATATTTGGGAACGCAATAAGGAAATGATCCGCAAGCGCACGGATATCGGTGAGCATTTCACCCGGGAGGTTTTCCAGAGTATCGTATTTATTTTTTTTACCACTGGGAGAAAGGGTGCATCTGACTAACCAAATCTATTGCTACTATCCCTTTAGGCACAAAGAATGTCTTTCGATGTGGGTGATAAATAGAGAAGACTGCAACCGTAGTCTCCTTCTAACCTTGGTAAGGATGATCTACTGTTCTAATGGGGAGGCTAACGGAATCTAGACACCACAAAGGATGTTCAACCCGCACCTATAAACCCTATCCTTCCTGCTAACGAGATGTGATCTACAAAGGTAGCTCGGAAATGTCACGTTCCTCACTACTACCACAGTCCAGCTAGTCGGGGAATATCTATGAGTACCCCAGCCTAAACACCACGTTTACGCCAGCAATGATTACTCTAAACTCTACGCGAAGAGATTAAAGTAAACTCATAAACCATAAGAACAATAAAACAAGAACTTACTAGAATTTAGAAGTCAAAATACTGAAGAATCCTAGGAGCAAGCTTCGGGTTAGGAGAACTTGATCCCGCAGGTACAAGCTTGGAGTAGACACCGACAGGCCGGGCTTCCTCCACTCTACACCTCCACTCTATCTCTCTCAATCTAGTAGAAACTAGAAGATCTATTTCTACCTTACATTGATTGCTAAGCCTAAAAAGAAATATTAATTAGAGAAGAGGTTTTCCTTCGAGGGCACCCCTCAGTCTCTATGATAATTTCTTCATGTCTTCCAGGGGCCAGGGGGGCCTCGCTTATATAGTCCTCCCCTTCTATGCGTTTTTGGGTCGATAGCCGAGGTGGTACTATGTTTTTCTTGATCCAATAGGTCGGTGGAATATCCCGAGCGAAGGAGTCCTCAATTGGCTCCAGCAGGGGGGCGGGCGCCCAGGCTTCCAGGGCGGGCGCCCTGGGCCTGGCCCAGCTTCGCCTCCGCTTCGGTCTCGTGGCTTCTGGAGTCTTCTAGATGATGTAAAATTGTGCGGTGCGTTGATATCTCAATGTAATCCCGACATGTGGGCCTTTCTTCCTTATTTCCTGATAACCCCCTGCAGAAATAGATAAACAACAAAACTCGTGGAATTCTGTCAGATCAAACCCTAATTCTAGGTGATGGTTGCATATTGGTCTTTTCTCATGTTTATTTGATAATTAAAATTGATACTTAAGAACCGTCAACAATGAACACATGGAAATCTTTGCCGGGTGATTTTTTTCCCTGGAATCAGCAAAGCAAGCATATAATTGGATTGGTCCATACACATCCAAGGTGGAAAATTGTATGGAACCACTATAGTTGGCCAGATGCTATATGCATTGCTCATCTGACCATATGGGTTAAATCCATCTGTAGCAATGGCTAACCTCAAACTACAGGGATCATCTGCAAAAGACTTGAAACAATCATCAAATTCTTTCCAAGCTTCTCCATCAGCAGGATGTCTCATTTCATTCTCAACCGGTTTTCTCTTTTCCTTGTGCCATCTTGCATACTCTGCCCGCTGCTTGGAGATAAAAATCCTTTGGAGGCGTGGAATTATTGGAAAATACCGGAGGACCTTGTGAGGCACTTTCTTTCTACCCTCCTTGTTCACTTTCCATCTTGTGTACCCACAAACTGGGCAATGGTCATCCTCTTCATGATCTTTCCAAAATAGGGCACAATCATACTTGCACACATGAATAGTTTCATAACCAAAACCAAGCTTCCGAAGTAGAACTTTCAGTTCATTATAGGACTTAGGTAGGCCGGGCACATTCTTCAGAGATGACGAAAGCAACTCAAGGATTGCATCGATCCCAGAATTTGGTATCCGATTGTACACTTTTATATGCAGCAGTTTAATAATGAAACTTAGCCTAGACTCCTCGGTGCAACCAGGATAAAGTTCACGCTTTGCCTCTTCCATGATTTGCTTATATAAGTTGCCACCGACACCATGGCTTGCTGCAGTATATAGATCTGGAATCAAACCTTGAACTCCCCGATCACTGTCATCTAATATGGCATCTTCAGTTTGTCCATCATCAAGTGGAGCCTGTCCATACCATGACATATATTCAACATCTAGTGTGACATCATCATCTTCTTCAACATCAAAATCCTCCTCTCCATGGTAAACCCACTTTGTATAGCACCTGGAAATACCATTGATTTCAATATCCTCCTGCACCTCATCTTGACTTTTTTCTATTTGGTTCAGGCATTTTCTACATGGACACTTGATTTTCTCATCTACACTAAATCTACTTTTGACATGTCCCATGAATTGTTCAACACCAAGCATAAATCTTTCACTAAATGGCACACTGTTGTATACCCAGCTTTTGTCCATCTCATCCTGCACATATATATGTGACAAATTTTTACAAATCGTCATGGATAGATAGAAATCGACAAAACACTTGTATATCCTCCTACACCTCAGCTTGCTTACCGGTAAGGAGGGGCAGGAGTAGTGCTGTGTGGCCGGAGGCAGCGGCGCAGTGTGGCCACAAAGGCTTCAGCTTGGGCCAGAGGCGTGCATGGTGAGGAAGGAGGGGCAGGAGGCCACTGGCGGTGTGGAGGCAGCGGCGCTGTGTGGCCGCCGGCAGTAGCGCTGTGGCCGGCGTCACTCCTTCTGTAGGCTTGGGTCACCGCCGGCCTGGGTGGGGTGGGCCTGCCTGGGTCACCGCTGGCCTGGGTGGGGTCGCCGTCGTTGTGGATCTAGCCGCCGACGCTGGGAGCACGACGAGCTGGGGGGGGGTTGGTCGGCTAGTTGAGAGGGTGTGCATTTTTTTTAAGTTCAGCGCTGTCCACATATACAGACTAGGCTGGGTACCGATTGGCAATGACATGTGGGCCCTTGGTCTATGACATGTGGGCCCTACATACTGTACTATTTAGCAAGTTCATCATTCAATCATCATTTCTCTTTTTAATTCATGTGAAAATATTGTAACAAGTTTTCCTCCCACATACTTTCTCCGAATCTGATGCTTTTTTTCTAATTTTTTCTTAAATTCTGATTTATCAGCCTATTCCATTTATTTTCATTGTATTTCAATGTGACAAAATTTGAACAACTCAAAATGGATTCAACCAAAAAATTGCAACTTTGAAGCTCATTTTGAACCTCAAAATGGGTTCAACCCAAAAGGTCATTAATACAAAGTTTGTACAACTAATCAAGATCTACATTCTTTATATAGATCATTTTTTCATACGATGAGTTGATGGTTAGTTTGTTCTCAAATCTTACTCATCTCACTCATAGTTTCATAAACTATCATGGAGATGAGTATGATTAGAGAAGGAAGTTACCATCACTTCATCGGATGAAAAAATGACCTATATACAAAATATAGATATCACTGAGTGAAACAACTTCTATGTTATTGACTTTTTCATTTGAACTTACTAAGTACCACATATTTGTGCCTAAAGTTTGAATATTTTCAAATTCAAAATTCAATCTTTTTAAAAAAGTCAATTGACAAAATGACCAATACCAAAATAGTAGATCTCAATTAGTGTAACAACTTCACTTCTTACTGTTTTTCCATTTGATATCATATAGTACCCTAAAACTGTGTTTAAACTCAAAATAGTATGAATTCTCTCACTGACATATGGCCCCGGCCTGTCAGGTCCCAAAATTAGACGCCATCACCTTCCCGTTCCGCGCGCACGCTATGCCACCGACACGTGGGCCCCAATGCGCCTCCCGCCCAAGACGACCAAAATTCCCCTCCTACCTTATCCTCTCGGCTCCTCACATTTCACCCAAGTCCTCTCCGTCAGTCCTCTCCCTCCCCACGACCTAGCGCCGCCACTCGCGCCGACCACGCCACCACTCCAGTAGACCACGCCGCCGCACCACTGCTGCTGAACGGATCCGTTCAACCCCAAGACCTGCCATGGCCTCCTCCTCCCTCCCCTCAACCTAGCTCCGCCACTTGTGCCCACCACGCCGCCACAGATGAGCCCATCACGCAAAGCGGCCATGGCCTCCTCCTCCCTCCCCTACACCTAGCTCCACCACTCATGCCCTCCACGCTGCCGCACCACCGAAGAACCCCCACCGGCACACCCGCCACAACCCCGTCGCCGAAGAAGGCAGCTTCACCGGCCACCACCCAGGCAGCACCCACGCTACGAAGGCAGATCCGTGCCGGCCGCGACGAAGGCAGCTTCACCAGATCCGTGTCGGTCGCGACGAAGGCAGCTTCACCGGCCGCCACCCAGGCGGCCCCACAGGTCAGCACCCACGCTACCTCACCGGTCACCACCAAGGCTGCCTCACCGACTACCTCGTCGACAGACGCATGCCCGCTGCCCCCCTTCTTCTAGTGCTGACGACGGCTTCAATTAGGTACCTTCTATTTCCCTTCCTTCTTCTGACAAATGTAGATGTGGATCTTTGCTAACTGTTGATTTTTTACATGTGTATAAGCTGTCAGTTAGATGACTTGTCAGTTAGATGAAGAACAAAATAGTTTGTGCTTATGATGATTTACTGCTAAGTTGCTAACTGACAAATACATATAAAAATTTTACTGCTTATGATGAAGAACAAGTTGGTAACTGACAAATACATATATTAGTTGTTTGTAGTTTCTTCATTGTCTAGCGGTGTATAGCCCACTGCTTTTTTAAATGAGTGTATGAAATGTGTGTACTAACCAAAATACTGATTTGTTAGTTGTTTCTTCAACTCTTTTACAGAAACTGGAATCAGTTTCTGCTCTATCTACGTTTTTGTGTAATAAGTAATAGAAGAAATGGGAAAAACCCACTATGAGCTGGCAAGGGACAAGAATGTAAAGCATGTTCAGGAAGTTTTTAAATCTCTGGGTATTCAAGTCCTAGCACAGACTGTTAGAGATGCTATTACACCAAAATAGAAAGAGGGCAGAGGGAAGGCTATAGATTCTGACAATGATTATGATCCATGCTCTGAAATTGAAAACCAATCTGACACTGACGATGATTATGATGATGAGGTGAGATGCACTGCTAACCAAATTCACATGGTCATGGCCTGCATATTTCATACATGTACTCCATTGTACCTCCTAAGAACATATACTTCTTTCATAACTAATCAACTACATTTTTCATCTTCTTAGGCAACACAGATGGTTCCAGGAACTCGCCCTCACCAAAAGAAGCAAAAGGCAGGAACAATGCCGCCTGCCCACCAGCAGCCACCACGCACTCCAGTTAGACTTACAAGGCAAAGTGCAGCCATGCATTCGCCTGGAGGGCGTCCGCCACCTAAGCCAAGACATCCCCTGCCTCCTAAGACCACTCCAAAAGCCAATCCTAAAAGAAATTCCATTTCTACTATTACCCAAGTAGAGGTCCAGAACACTACAACCACTACAAACACCAATGAAACTACAAACCATATGACTATTCCTACTGAAATGAACAGGACCAGCCAAGCAATGTCTTCACCAGTTCCAAACACAGTGCCTAGATTCACTAAGGCTACTGCAGCTATGTCTTCTCCTGGTGCAAACCATCTAATTGCAAAACTGATCTGCAAACACAAAGGGCTAATACCCGATTCAAACGTTAAGGCGTGCCAGCCGATTTGACCTTACTATCGGCAAAGGTGATAACTCGAATACTTTAGTCCTGACAACAGCGATGCGCCCGGATGTCACGGCTAAGAGGTACTCACGCGGAACTCGAGAACACGCCGAGCTTAAGTCGACGAATTCCTAAGAACTCGTAATAAAAAGAAAAAAAGTATGACGAAGTCGTCGAAAAGTAGATGCTGGAATATGAGTAAAAACGCGTGTTTGATTGATTTCTTGATTAATTATTACAAGGCCCTAGGGTTTATATTTATACCCTGCTCAAAGAGCTACAACCAGACACGATTAGAATTCGAATTCCAAATTACATGGAATCCGTATACAAAACGATGCAAATAATTAAGGAAACAACAAAACTATCCTTCGTGACAAACCGAAACTCCTCCACATGACAACTGGCAGCTTCCGGACTCCTCCTTTGCATCATCGGCAATCCCTTTGCCATAGTCATCGGCAGACCTTTTTATCCAGCCATCGGCACCATATTACTGCCTGTGGACTTAGTCACATTCAACTTCTCCCTCATCGGCAACCATCCTCATCGGCAACCCGCTTTGTAAACATCGTACTGCCACCTTATCCTGCCATCCTAGACACGTGCCCAAAAACGGTGTCAACACATGCCCCCCAGTTTCGGAGTATAAAACTATTAATGCTCCGAAATTCTCTGCAGTAATGATGCCTTCTCCCGCAATTAATGCTCCTAATCTGGTAACCGACAACCTCAATCTGGACAACTCTGATCCTGATCCTCCGCAGATTCCTCGAAATCCCCAACTTCCTAAACGGGCATCTTTCTCAGTCGTACATCGGCAACAATACCGTTACAAAGATCTGCCGATGCTCTGACCCGGATATTCGCAAAAACGATTACTTCCCCTCTATCCGCCCATCGGCAAGATGACCGTTATAGAATATCGCCGATGGACCGACCAGGAGATCTCGCACAGTAAAATATCTTCAAATAATGACCGCTTCCCGTCAAATCACCTGCACAATCCCTGGATTACCGTGCGAACAGTTACCATATCCACCTGAGTACCCTCGGGTTTCTCGGATGCGGCAAAGAGATAAGTCGGATTTGCCCTTGCCCATCTTGTCCTATAAATAGTTCCTTCTTGGGTACTCCTTCCCCATCACACCATTCTACTACCCAACTTTACTTTTCCAGCGGCGGCGCCATTTACAACCTTCAAGACCTCCGACAAGCACTTCTCTTCATCAACTCTGGTGCCCTCCAACGTCCTCTTCACGACAAGATGGCCATTGGCTTCGTCGTCCCTGAGGTCAGATCTCCATCTCATCTTCTGTATTTTTTTTATTCCTGTTCATCCGCGATTCATCTTACTGAATATTCTCCTTTTCCTTTTTCTTTGTATTTTTATTCCCCCAAAATCACTAGGAGTTGTCCAATAAAATTGTCATCCCCACCGATCAACCACACCTTCAATGTCTCGGCCCTCTAGGGGATTCAGATCCAACCAACCTTATTAACGCAGAAACCAATAGGATCCCCTTTAGAGCTGAAAACTTTTCTTTAGATCTGTGGAAAGACACTTTTCGCTCTTGGCCCAGCCCTACCGTAGGGTGGAAAGACTGGTTCTTGAGGGTCAGCAATTCTTATGAAGTCCAGTGGGGTGAAAGGAAGCTAGCCCAATGCATTAGGCTATCCATTGCCGATATGCACAGGAACGAGTCACTGCTGATAGCTGCGTCCTACTTTTGGTCAGACGCCCTCAATGCTTTTGTTTTTGGCCACGGCCCTGCTTCTCCTACCCTTGCCGATGTAGCCATGCTCACTGGGCTAGATATATCTTCTGCCGATAGCACCCACTTTTTTGATACTGCCCCCAGTGCCAAAGTGGAGACTCGCGCTATCGGCGGTTGGTCAGGGTACATTCAGAAGTACCGCGGGAGAGGGCCTGTCACCATAAAGGAGCAAACCACCTTTCTGAACATGTGGCTGGACAAGTTTGTATTCTGTGGTCGATCGGCAGGACCGACTTCCGTCTATCTATCGGCAGCAGAGAGACTGGCTAACGGTGGCCAATTTCCTCTCGGCCGATACTTGCTTGGCGCTGTTTACCACCTTCTCCATCAGGTAGCCCAGAAACTCCTGCTTGGCCAATCCATCGGCAACTTGGGAGGCCCCTGGTGGTTTATTAATATGTGGCTCAATCTGCACCTGCATAAGCGCCTTGATTCCAACTTGTTCTCACAGCACTTCCCAAGAGATATAGCCGAAAATCTTGTGTTGGGTGAAGAGGAATCGGCAACGCGTGCCCCCTTGAACTTTGGCGAAGCCGTCATAGTCCTACCTGGTTCAGGGAGTAATCCGGATCAAATTGGCCGATTCTTCGAGACTCTGCATGAGGGTTTGGCCAGGGATGAACGACCATGGTTGGCTTATGATGAACCAGATAGCATGCTCCCTCTGACCTTCAATCCATTTGATGAAGCTCTCGATAGGGATAATGAGGCGATGATGGCAATTGTGACTCCCAGAGCCATTCCAGTGAATATTTTCGGTAGCACAAAAACTTCTCCCCAGACTTACGAATTTTACAATCCATCGGCATTAGCTCGCCAGTTAGCTTTCGGCCAGTTGCCGATTGCACTTCCTTATGCCGATGTGATAAAACCCAGAGAAACCATCAACAACCTTCTTGAGTGGACTCGAGTAGCCCAACTACCACCAAACGCCGATGTAGATGTAGATCTGTCAGAATGGGTTCCGGCTGCTTTTATCACTCAGGCATACAAGTTATGGTGGGCAGAATGGAAAGAGCATCTATTCTGCAGATCGGCACTTTCATACCGCAGCATGATTGACCCCGAATACGAAGTTCCCGATGACACTGTAAGTAACTCAAACCAACGTTTCATTTTCTCACTATTACTTCCATCGACAGCTTACCCTTGTATTCCTTTTGCAGGCTGACAATATTCCTCCATCGGTTAGCAGGAGTGGCAAGCCGATCGACTTGTTTCCATCAGGCCCGATTTCCTCAATCGGCCACAATGCTCCCACTCTGGCTTCCATCGTGCATCGGGGTGTGCGCCTCAGGAAAGTTACAACCAGGAGAACCCAGACATCACCAACGGTAGCTGCTCCCACTCTGGCGCGGGCTTTCAAGGCAATTTGTCAAATCTTTATCTTTTACGCTGACTATCTTTATATCGGTTTTATTTATACTTATAAACCTTTGTTCGTTATTGCAGCAAATCAGTGCATCGGCAAAGGTCACACGTCAAGGTGCCGATGCCACCCAGTCCAGCCAGCCAAAGAGGAAGGGTACCACGGGTGCTAAGACTGGAACAAAGCGCCAGAAGGTAGCAACTCCCCCTCCTCCTCCGGTATCTCCAATTCCGGTGGAGTCTTCTCCTTCTCCAGAAGCCCAGCCACAGCAAGCACCATCTCCCCAACCTATGCAGGAAGCACCACAGATAGAAGAACCCCAACAGGAAGGATCTCAAACAGAAGGTACATCAGCTGACACGGGTGAACAAACAACTGGCCCGGTGGGCCCAATTATACCATCGGCAGTTCTCCCGATTCAGACAATTGTTATCCCTCCTCCAGGTAACATACTTTAACAATATCGCTACCGATGAACTTATTCTCATTTAGTCTCATAACCTTTCTTGTCTTCTTTCAGTCGATATCGTCCCATCGGCAACCTTAGCCGATCAACCTGTAGTTCCATCGGCATCTTTGGCCGGTCAGCCCGCAGCTCCGTCAGCACCTCCCAGTCCAAGGCAAGAGATCGCCTTGAAGCAAGTAAGTCACTGTTTACCGCCAGCATTATTTGCCGATTCTCTAAGTATGGGCTAATTTTGCTTTCCCTCCCAGGAACAAGATTCTCCCGATAGCCTGTTCTCCTTCGCCATCGATTTCTCTGAAGAAGAAGGTGAAGAAGCAAGCACTTCTCAGTCGGTCGGCATCACATCGGCAGAGGTCAGGGTCAGGCTGGAAGAATTGTCAGCTCTCCTTCACCAGGACACAGCGCAATTGGTTGATGATTCCGACCCTACCAAGACCCTGTTCAGAACTCTCAGAGGCCAAGTCCCAGCCGATGTTGAAGAAATCCTGTTCCAAGCCGCTCATCTGGAGAGTCGCCAGCTGCAGTACCAAAGAGCTTCTCGGCGGCTTGCCGATAGAGCCGCTCAGACTCAACTCTCCGATGAAATGAGGAAAGAAAAGCTTTTGACCGATGAGAAGCACAAGAACATCGGCATCCTGAGATCTTCTGGAGACGCGCTAAAGCAGAAGATATCCGATCTATCGGCAAGAAAAGAGTCCCTATTGGCGGAGCTTAAGGAAGTAGAGAACGCTCTGTCCCAAGCCCAACAGGAAGAGAGCCAATTGCCAGAGACCATCAGGCTTCTTGAGCGCGATCGAAATGCTCATGGTCGCAAAGCACTCCAACTGAAGAAGAAGCTGAAGCCGATAGAAGGTTCTGCTGATGATGACATCAAGGAGATAGAAGCAGCCAACCAAATTCGGCTACGCGCTATATCGGCAATCCAGACGCTGCTTAACACATAGAGTTTCCATCGGCATTGTATCTGCGCTTTCCTGCTTCCTCAGCTTTTAATCTAGCCGATAGGACTGTTATCGGCGCCTAAACTTTTGAAACACCAAGTCTTGTCCCCAAGCATTTGGATCCAGCCGATAGGAGTGTTATCGGCACCTAAACTTCTATGCATCGACCCATATACTGGGGTAGTACTTCTTTAAATATTTGCCGTTTAATGCTCTGGGAAATTCAATTCCTTCGAGGGTTTCTAGAATGTAGGCATTGCCAGGAGCCGATCGACTTATCCGATAAGGACCCTCCCAATTAGGAGACCACTTTCCAAACTTCGAGCTTTTTGTCCCAACTGGTAAAATTAATTTCCATACCAAATCCCCATCGGCAAACTCTTTAGCCTTCACCTTCTTATCGTACCATCTAGCAATTCTTTTCTTATTCTCTTCTATACTCATTAAAGCTTTTAACCGATGCCCTGCTAGATCGTCCAATTCATCGGTCATCAAAGTGGCATAACCATCGGAAGTTAATTGATCTTGAAAAGATAATCGCCTAGATCCAGCCTTAATTTCCCAAGGCAACACTGCATCATGTCCATACACCAATTGATAGGGTGATACCTTGGTCGATCCATGACAAGCCATCCGATAAGACCACAATGCTTCATTTAATAATGTATGCCACCGCTTAGGATTTTCTTCAATCTTCCGTTTAATAAGCTTGATAATTCCTTTGTTAGACGCTTCGGCCTGCCCATTGGCTTGAGCATAATAAGGAGAAGAATTCAACACTTTAATTCCCATACCGATTGCGAATTCATCGAACTCCCCCGATGTGAACATGGTGCCCTGATCGGTAGTAATCGTTTGGGGAATCCCAAATCGGTAAATAATATGCTCCTTCACAAAATCAATCATATTGGCCGATGTGACTTTCTTCAAAGGAATAGCTTCAACCCATTTAGTGAAATAGTCAGTGGCAACTAGAATGAACTTATGCCCTTTGCTAGATGGTGGATAAATCTGGCCGATCAGATCGATGGCCCATCCCCGGAACGGCCAAGGCTTTATTATAGGATTCATAGCCGATGCGGGTACTCTCTGGATATTACCAAACTTTTGACAACCTTGACATCCCTTGAAATATTTAAAACAATCTTCAAGTACGGTTGGCCAAAAATATCCATTCCTTCGAATCATCCACTTCATCTTAAAAGCTGACTGATGCGCTCCACACACTCCCTCATGAATTTCCCCCATCAAACTTCTGGCTTCATCATCACGCAAGCATCGGAGAAGAATTCTGTCGATAGTTCGATAATACAATCCATTTTCAAGGAGCACATACTTGGTTGCCTGAAATCGAACCCGTCTTTCAACTTTTTTGGATGGATCTTTTAGATAATCAATAATTTCTTTCCTCCAATCATCGGCACCGACTACCGATGTCGCATTAATCATTGGCTGATATCCCGAGGCATGCTGAGCTAACCGATTAGCGTCTTCATTATGCAATCGGGGAACATGCTCCAATCGGAAATCCTTGAATTCCTTTAACAGTTGCATACTTCTCTCGAAATACGTTATGAGAACTTCACTTCGGCATTCATAGCTTCCGGCCAATTGATTTATAACCAACATAGAATCCCCGAATATTTCAACAGCATCAGCACGAACTTCTCTCAGCAACTCCAATCCCTTGATCAGAGCTTGATACTCAGCCTGATTATTTGTCGATGTGGCAACAATCGGCAAGGAAAACTCATACTTCCTCCCCTTAGGGGAAACTAATACAATGCCGATTCCTGCCCCTCGGTCACAAGTAGATCCATCAAAGAAGAGCGTCCAGGGTACAATTTCCAAGGTTTCCACTAGACCGCAATGCTGAGTTACAAAATCGGCCATAATCTGCCCTTTGACTGCCTTAGCCGATTCGTAACGCAAATCGAACTCCGACAGCGCTAAAATCCATTTACCGATCCTACCACTCATAATCGGCATAGATAGCATGTATCGGACCACGTCATCTTTGCAAACGACAGTGCATTCGGCCGATAACAGGTAATGTCTCAGCTTGATACATGAAAAATATAAGCATAAGCATAGTTTCTCAATGGCCGAATACCTGGTTTCAGCATCAATCAACCTCCTACTCAAATAATAAATTACCCTTTCTTTCCCTTCAAATTCTTGAACTAAAGCTGAACCGATAACCGATCCATCGGTAGATAAATACAATCTGAAGGGCTTCCCTTGTTGAGGTGGAACTAGAACTGGAGGATTTACTAGATACTTCTTGATTTCATCCAGAGCCAACTGCTGTTCTTCTCCCCAAATAAACTCTTGATCGGCTTTCAATTTAAGAAGAGGACTGAAAGCACGAATCCTACCAGACAAATTCGATACAAATCTTCTGATAAAATTTACCTTGCCGATCAAGGATTGGAGCTCGGTTTTGTTGGTAGGGGCCACTATTTTATTGATGGCATCAATAGATCTTCGACTAATTTCAATACCCCTCTGATGTACCATGAAACCAAGAAACTGCCCTGCCGATACACCAAATGCACACTTGTTGGGATTCATCTTCAATCCATGCTTCCTTGTGCACTCTAACACTTTTTGTAAATCGGCAAGATGCTTTGAGAAATCTCCAGACTTAACCACCACATCATCAATATAAATCTCTACGAGCTTGCCGATGAACTCATGAAATATAAAATTCATAGCCCTTTGATAAGTAGCACCAGCATTCTTCAACCCAAAAGTCATGACTATCCATTCAAATAGCCCAACATGACCAGGACACCTGAATGCGGTTTTTGGAATATCCTCCTCTGCCATGAATATTTGATTGTAACCTGCATTACCATCCATGAAGCTGATGACCCGATGGCCAGCCGCAGCATCAACCAGTAGATCGGCGACAAGCATTGGGTATCCATCCATCGGCGTAGCTTTATTGAGATTCCTGAAATCAATGCACACCCGAAGCTTCCCGTTCTTCTTGTAAACCGGAACAACATTGGAAATCCATTCGGCATACCGACACTGCCGAATAAACTTAGCTTCAATAAGTTTAGTGATTTCGGCCTTAATATCAGGTAGAATGTTAGGATTACATCGGCGGGCTGGTTGCTGATGTGGCCGAAATCCAGACTTGATGGGTAACCGATGTTCAACAATTGATCGGTCTAAACCAGGCATCTCTGTATAGTCCCAAGCAAAGCAATCTTTATATTCCTTTAACAAACTAGTCAATTGTCGCTTACACTCAGGATCTAATTTAGCACTAATAAAAGTAGGCCTAGGCTTATCACCACACCTATATCTACTTCTACCAAATCGTCGGCCGATGTGAATCCCTGGCCTAATTTTCCATCATCGGCGAATCTATCCATTAAAAATCGTCGTCAGAACCGACTGCTTGGATCGGTGGAATCTCATAATCGGCAACTTTGAGAAAATCTTTCTCCCAAACTTCTCCTGAAATGCACCTGGTCCTTTCGTAAGTATCCGCTTCTACCGATGCGATAACATAAGAAGAATCTCCTGGGACAATCTCAATCTTGTCACCTACCCACTGAACCAAGCACTGATGCATTGTAGATGGGACACAACAATTGGCATGAATCCAATCTCTTCCCAATAATAAGTTGTAGGCACCTTTTCCGCTGATCACGAAAAAAGTTGTCGGCAAGGTCTTGCTGCCGATGGTCAACTCTGCACATATCGCCCCCTTGACTGGAGACACGTTTCCTTCAAAGTCTTTGAGCATCATATCGGTCTTGGTCAAATCTTGATCCCCTTTCCCAAGCTTCCGATATACTGCATACGGCATAATATTAATAGCAGCTCCACCATCAACTAGGATCTTGGTCATTGGCTGCCCATCAACCCTTCCTTTGAGGAACAGAGCTTTAAGATGCTGCCTCTCGTCATCGGCAGGTTTCTCAAAGATAGCCGTCATCGGATCCAGAGCCAACTGAGCTATCTGATCAGAAAATTCCAACTCATCATCACTGGCTGGTGCAAGAAACTCCATCGGCAACATGAAGACCATGTTGACGCTTGCCAATGGACCTTCCCTCTTAGTGTCTGACGGCTGCCGACTTCCAGAGTTCTCTCCCTTGTTTAGCTCTTCTTGCCTTTCACGTTGCAATCTCCTTTTCTGTGTTTTGGTTAATCCTCCAGGGCACCATGGAGGAAGTGGCCTTTGCCTTGCCATCGGGCGTCGGTTCTCCCTTGACTCCATACGATGCGTGTTAGCATCCCTGCAAAATATGAATTCATCGGGAACCCGCGCATCAGCCATTCCCTTGAGCTCCTCTTGGTTCCTGGGAAAATACTGGACACGGTCACTAAGTCTGTTGTGCCCACTAAATCTGCCCCCCAGCCGGTCTTGAACTGACACCCTTCCTCTGATCGGCCCATTAAATCGCCGTTCATCATCATGATAATGCTGATCGATCCTATCGTACCGATCATAACCGTTGCACTCAGGGCAGTCTCTGACAGTAGGAAGCTTGATATTTTCCTCCCAACAATGGATGAAGAATGGACAATTCCAATGATCCCTGTGCCGATTCCACTCCTGTCGGCGTCTTTCTTCTTCCCGTCGATAATCTTCCTGCTGGCGCCGATACCGATCTTCCCGTTGTTGCCATTTTTCTCGAGGCCTTCTATGAGTTATGACGATACCAGATCGAGGAAGCCTTCCTGAGCTAGTTCCTTCCTGGACCAAGCCCTTACTTCTTGCATCGGCAGTAGTAACTTGATGCTGAGGATCTACCGATGCACTCTTCTCAGCTGTCTCCGATGTTAAGACCTTAGCCTTCCCCTTAGCATCCAACATGTTTGTCGGGAAAGGATGTTGGTCTATCTTCATCGGCTTCTGGGCTTTGGAATTGTCAAACTTGATTCTCCCTGACTCTATAGCCGATTGCAGCTGCTGTCTGAATACTTTGCAGTCGTTGGTGTCATGGGACGTTGCATTATGCCACTTGCAATATCTCATCCTCTTCAACTCTTCTGCCGATGGGATCACATGGTTAGGTGACAGTTTGATCTGACCTTCCTGAAGTAGAAAGTCAAATATCCTATCAGCCTTAGCGGTGTCAAAAGCAAACTTCTCTGGTTCCTTCTGCCCAAAAGGACAAGACATCGGCTTCTTGTTTTTTACCCACTCTGCCAAACCGATTACTGGTTCTTCATCAGAATCTGAGCTTGTGGCTTCATCAACAAACGACACTTTCTTATTCCATGCTCTCTTAGGCTCGAAAGACTTGATGTCTTGATCAGAAATCCTCTGCACCAAATGACTTAAACTTTCGAACTCCTGAGAGGCATACTTATCCCTGATATGTGGCAACAAACCCTGGAAAGCCAAATCGGCTAGCTGCCGATCATCCAGAACCAGGCTATAGCATTTATTCTTAACCTCTCGTATCCTCTGCACAAATCCTTCAACCGACTCATCATTACGTTGCCTCAACTTGACCAAGTCGGTGATCTTCTTCTCATGAACCCCCGAGAAGAAGTATTTGTGGAATTGCTTCTCCAGATCGGCCCAAGTAATTACTGAGTTGGGAGGTAATGATATGAACCAAGTAAAGGCCGATCCAGACAATGATGACGAAAATAGACGAACCCTCAATTCGTTCCTGTTACCAGCCTCTCCACATTGAATAATGAACCTGTTGACATGCTCCATAGTTGACGTGTCGTCCTGTCCGGAAAACTTTGTAAAATCCGGTACCTTGTACCGATGTGGAAGCGGGATCAAATCATACGCGGGAGGATACGGTGTCCGATAAGAATAAGTGTTGACTTTGGGTTTTATCCCAAATTGTTCCCTCATTACTTCAGCAATCTTATCGGCCCAATACGCATCGGCATCTTGCCGATGAGGCGGCTGCGGATCTGGCACTTGGTGGCGAACCTCCACGTGTCTGTTCGGGACGTGATCTGCATGGAACATTGTATTGATCACCTGTCCTCCAATCTGCGGACCACCAAACTGCTGTCCACCGATTGGCTGTCCTCCGAGTTGCTGTCCAAAATTCATTGGCTGGTTGGGAATCCCCTGACCTTGGAACCCGGGATAGACCTGCCCTTGCTGGAACCCTGTAGTCTGATAACCCTGCTGGGGCGATTGTGGAAAGGCTTGCTGCCCAAGCCATCCATTATTAGCGTTCATCGGCATAGGTGCTGCCGATGATTGGTAATTGGGTACCGTCGTTGAATTGACATACCCCGACTGGGCCATAGGCCTCTGTTGCATCAGCATTGACTCTGCCGATGCGTTGGGCATCTGGAACATTGAATCTTGAGGATTCCCAGTGTGAGGCCTTGCAGTAGTAGTTGTGGTATACCGAGGACTCTGGTTCACCGGCGCATTGGGAGGTGCCGATGTCATAGGAGTTTGTGATGTTATTTGTGATGTTCCCGGCGTCAACTCTGGAGGCATACCATAACCCCACCAGTTGGGAGGAAGAGTCAACCCTGACATTGCCGATGCCAACATATCTGTTGTCAGTTTATGCTGCCCAACTGAAATTTGTGGGTTGGTTGCCATCGGCATAGATAGTGCACCAGTAGTCCCCGATGTACTTGGAGGGACGGCAGGTTGTGCTCTTGCATTCGTCAAGGCAGCCGATGGAGCCGTGACCTCTGGTGCCGTTGGCTGATGATGGGAGGGCCCCACATAATCTGGCGGGATTTGTCCTTCCTTGAAAGTTCTTGCCACGGCATTGAAAACCGTATTAGACAGTACACCAGCTTGGTTAATCAACGCTCGATTGATGGCATTGTCAACCATATCTTGAAGCTTGCCAGGATTGGCGTCAAAGGTGACCTGCCGTGGTGCCGGCAGTGCATCTTTCTGGACCACTTCGCCACTCCTGTTTATGCTGAAAGACCTCAGGCATTGCTGCTTGAACTCTTCCATGGCTTGGGCAATAGCTTGCTTCTGCTCATCCTTGAGGTTGGCCTCCGTCACAGGGATGACGTTCTCTTGATCGAGGTCAGAGATCGACATGTTGATCTTGATCTTGAATCTGTCCCACTGGGCGTGCCAAAAGATGTGTTGATGCAAAACTGATCTGCAAACACAAAGGGCTAATACCCGATTCAAACGTTAAGGCGTGCCAGCCGATTTGACCTTACTATCGGCAAAGGTGATAACTCGAATACTTTAGTCCTGACAACAGCGATGCGCCCGGATGTCACGGCTAAGAGGTACTCACGCGGAACTCGAGAACACGCCGAGCTTAAGTCGACGAATTCCTAAGAACTCGTAATAAAAAGAAAAAAAGTATGACGAAGTCGTCGAAAAGTAGATGCTGGAATATGAGTAAAAACGCGTGTTTGATTGATTTCTTGATTAATTATTACAAGGCCCTAGGGTTTATATTTATACCCTGCTCAAAGAGCTACAACCAGACACGATTAGAATTCGAATTCCAAATTACACGGAATCCGTATACAAAACGATGCAAATAATTAAGGAAACAACAAAACTATCCTTCGTGACAAACCGAAACTCCTCCACATGACAACTGGCAGCTTCCGGACTCCTCCTTTGCATCATCGGCAATCCCTTTGCCATAGTCATCGGCAGACCTTTTTATCCAGCCATCGGCACCATATTACTGCCTGTGGACTTAGTCACATTCAACTTCTCCCTCATCGGCAACCATCCTCATCGGCAACCCGCTTTGTAAACATCGTACTGCCACCTTATCCTGCCATCCTAGACACGTGCCCAAAAACGGTGTCAACACCCTCACCATGTTCCTCCTAGATTCACTAAGGCTACTGCAGCCATGTCTTCCCCTGGTGCAAACCCTCACCATGTTCCTCCTAGATTCACTAAGGCTAGTGCAGCCATATATGCAAACCCTCAACATAGTACTCCTAGACAGCCTAGTGCAGCCATCTCTTCTCTTGGAGCAAACACTCAACAAAGTACTCTTAGACCCACTGCCATTATATCTCAGGAACCTACTCCCACAAATAGTGTTACCCAAGCAGCTCATACGGACACCTCGCCAGGGGCGCGGAGTTCTAGGCAAAGCAATGACTTGAATGAGTCAGCTGACCACTTTGATGCTGCTACTTCAGAGGGTAATGTGAATGAAGGAGAACCAGATGCTGACTTAATTCCAGGTAAACACTAAATGTTACAAGCATTGTTGTGTCCATTTAATATGTACATTTGTTATTCCTATATTAACACAATGTTATTATTATTTGTCAATGTAGCGCCCAAAAAGATTGTCCGCAAGAAAACCATGGGTCATGGTTTGGAGAAGATGCTTAATAGGGGAAATCGGTTGGCTATCCACGTCGCTGAAGGGAAGAAAAGGCCAGAGGTCCCAATTCAAGCAGCGAAGCTAGCATCAGAAACTGGTGTGGCCCTTAGAGACAAACTACCTATCTACAAATCATGGAAGAGTTATGATAATGAAGCAGGGCAGGCAGAAGTAGGAAAAGTGCTTGCTAGAGTTGCGGTGAGACAAATATTGAACTCATAATAATTTCTAGCATTAATCTACTACCATATGATATAATTGTTTCTAATAAATCATTTGTGTGCCTATAGTCAAGGTTGGATGTCGATACTAAAAATGAGGGGCCAAGCAAAGATGCCTGCACAGATATCATAAAGTGGGGAGTGAGGCAGATGAGGTATAACCTGAAAAGGAAGTATTTCGACGAGTCACTAACCAAAGAACAGTTGTTGGCCATCCAACCTCCACCTAAAGTGAAGAAAGAGGATTGGACCGAGCTGGTAGAGTATTGGTGTGACCCAAAGAATCAGGTCAATAACTACATTTTCTGCTTTTGTTACTATGCAATGCAAACTGATATATAATGCCAACATAGCATGTGAATGAAAAATCTGTATTGCATTTTTGCTGTAGGAAAACTCTGCCAAGAATAAAGCAAACCGAGCCAATGTACAGCTTCACCAAAGGACTGGAGCTAGGTCCTATATAGCCCATCGTTACAGCCTGGTATGTATATTACCATGTGCTACTGAAATGTAAACTTACCATGTGCTGCAATTACTTCTGAGATGAGCTGTTAAGTCAAGAAATTAATAAGTTCAATATCTCTATGGTGTGAATGAGTGTTATTGACTATTGGTTTCAGCAGATACTGAACTTATGCCAATACGAAAGCTGTGATATGTCATGAAATGAATAACTGCAATATATCTTTGCATTTTATTGAGTATCTGATTCTGAAAATTGCCATCTGATTTCTGAGATTAGCTTTAATGTTCATATTTTGTGCCCTGTGCTAAGTGAGGTATATACAATAGGTGCTTATGCTCCATTTCTTTTACTCAAAGCATCTATAACACAAAATAGTAGTACAATTGTTTAGTACTTGGGTTTGCTTAGGCCATGTTAAGAGTCTAAACCTGTCCAGGCAGCATTGATGCATGTTCTTGTGTATTCTTTTTTCTTAAACTGTGAGTCATGTTTTGACTATGTTGTATTGCAGTTGGCATGTAACAATAATACTAGGCAAATCTTATATCCCAAATTTTTTACATGTCTCAGAGGACTAAGTACAACAACATGGAGCCAGATGCAGTTGAGTTCTTTGGGGAATGTATGAATAGTCCCCGAAATGGTCGCACTCCACTTGCAAATGAAATATATGTAAGTTACATGCACTGCACTCAAGTAAATGCCTGGTTCAACACTTTCTATGGCCTTTTACTAATTACATTCATTTTATGCAGGAACGAATGGTTGCAGAGAAGGATAGAGAGCTAGAAGAAGGAGAAGCACAAAAGTCACCCTCCAAGATTGTTGCTGATAGTCTCAGCCAGATCAGCCGCTCAAACACCTTCCTTCCAAACATGGGTGTCCCAAAAACTTCCAAGACTGGTCGGTCCACATCGATGGCTGCACAAGCATGCATGCAAGCTCAGTTTGAGGAAAAACTCCAAGCTGAAAGAGAGGAAGCTGCTAGGAAGCAAGAAGAGTTGCAAGCACAACTTCAAGCTCAACAGGCTGCACTTGAAGAAAACAAAAGTTTGCTGCGTGAGACCCAAGAGGAAGTGAAGGGGATGCATAGCAAGTTTGAAGAGACCAATGCGATGCTACGAGCTCTCCTGAAACTTCAAAAAGATTGAGGTAGGGATGCATACCTCAAACTGAGGATGATGCCTTTGCTTCATGTTTTCCTACCTTGCTAGAACAAATGTGTGGTTAGAACTTTGTCAGAACTATGTCCAATCTATTTGCATGCTTCAAACCTTTGTGTTGGAACCTTTGTATGTTTGTACCTCTGTTGTGAAACTTGGAACTATGTGCAATCTGTTTGCAGCAGTCTGATGGAACCAGTAGTGTGCTGGATTTGTGTATGACTTGTGATGTTATGTGATGCAACCAGAAGTGTGCTACAATTGTGTATGACTTCTTATGATATGTGATGGAACCAGCAGTTGGCTGGAATTGTGAATGACTTCTGATGAGAATGTTGTGTATGTTGGCTTGCCTATGTATTGTATGATTATGTCAGCCAACATGAGAGCTCAGTGTGTCGTCACTGTTTGTGGGAGGCACTTTCGTCAAATAAATATTTGACAATATGTGATGCCATAAAATCGTCATAAAAAGTGTACAGTTACCGTATTAAACAAGACAAAACCAAGACGTCACATTATCTACGGACTCAAATAAGACGGTTTTTAGACTTATATATGACGGTCCAGAGTCATCACAAAACATACCCAAAACAGCCCCCCACGGCCCATTACAACTTTATATGACGCGTTGACTAAACAATATGTGACAGGAACCACCGTCATATATAGTAATAACATGTGACACAACAACGAAACCGTCACAAAAGATATTGACAATATGTGACGGTGCACTTAAGTATCGTCACAAGGTACATAATGTGACGGTCGTTATATGACGACCCTTATGACGCTGCATTTTCGTCGTAATGCTCTTTTTATGACCAAATTTGTACTACACATGACAGTTTCTTTTTGTCATACAAAGCCAAAATTTTTGTAGTGTGATAACCCCCTGCAGAAACAGATAAACAACAAAACTCATGGAATTCTGTCAGATCAAACCCTAATTCTAGGTGTTGGTTGCATATTGGTCCTTTCTCTTGTTTATTTGATAATTAAAATTGATACTTAAGAACCATCAACACGGTGTTCTGGTTAGAGAGCTGCCTATTGATGGAGTTAACCGAGGACTGGAGCTCTATGATGATCTTGTCTAGCCTACGAACGTCCTCATCAACATCTGCTATAGTCTTGCGGCGCTTAGGAGGTGTCTCGAGAGCGTTGAGGGCGTGCTTTGGTGCTGTCTTCGAAGGGATGAAGCGAACTTTGGCTGCTCTAACCCTCTCGAAGTAAGGTCTCTCCTCCTCTGTAGTGTAGCGGATGCTGCTGATCTCGCCGCTCCGGTTGGTCTTGACTCCAACGACCCGCTCATTGGGCCTGGGTGGTAGGATCCTCGTGCCGGCTGGCACCTTGACGGTGGCCTCCTTCTTGGCTGACGGCCCCTTGAGAAGTAGGGGCCGCGGCAGTGTGGTGAGAACTGGTTGGGCATAGAAGGATTGGGTGGAGCTGTGCTGGCGTGATGGCATGGCAAAAGCTTCATTACTTTTTAATCACAAAAGCTATGAAGGCCCATGAGGACTTATTGGAAAGCCTGTCGAGTCTATTTTCCAATGAATCTAGTGGCGACCAATTTGGACACTCCATATTGCCTGCAGAGCAGAATTAGTACAGACTTCTCAGAAGGTCAACAGTCTGTCGTGACAGAATGTTGGTACAACTTGCCATGCAAAACTGTACCAATCTACAACGTTTCGTGGTGCATGGCATACATTTCTGGAAAGCTCTTGGAGTCTAGTTTCACATCCAAGAAATGGTTCACCATTTGGACTTCCCAATAAAAAGTTATGGTCAGTTTATTGGAAACTGCTCTGGAGGCCAACAGTCACGCGAAGCCAGTTCGGGAATCCATTCCGAGGGGACCTTTCACATTGCCTTCCCTCAGAAACTCTATTTCGTTTTCACACCTATCTAGGAGGATTGTTGCTAGTATAAATATCCCCTACCTCTAAGCTATCAGCAACCTTTGATCATTTGATAAACTACATGATATTATAGCCGTGCTGCTGAGTGCCTTACTCAACCTTTGTTCTTCCTTGTTCTTCATGGACTTGTGAAGTGAATCCTCTGGGTTCCCCTACTTCATGCTCTATGGCTTCCATTCGGCTGCGCCGTATTGTGTGGATTAGTTCCGGATTGTGGTTTTGCGGTCGTTCGGAGATCGAGTCGAAGTCTTCACGGTTTCGGTGCCTCTCTCCCCGTCGCTTGGTCGCGTCCAACCTTTGTCAGGTATAAAGCTAGTTATCCGCTGTTCGCAGCAAGTTATCCTTGTTCTTTTGATCTACTATCGTGAAGATCGGGCCACCCTCGTATCGATTAATATCGGTAACCTATCAATTACCATATATGAGTTTATCGCGACGGAGGAGACCGGGGCCGAGGGGAGACAGGGGCTAGGCGCCCGCCCTCATCATCAGGGCGCCCGCCCTGTGCCTGGCTCCTTTGTGGGGCCGCCTCCTCGAGCATGCTTCTAGATGCAAAATTTGTTCGAAAAATATATACGTGGTCCAAAAACGTCAGATTAAAAAGGTCGGGCTCTAATTCTCCATGAGAAGGTAAAAATGGATCACGTCTATTTCTTCTAATTCTTTATTGGGAAGGGAAAGTTCTAAACTACTCTAAGCACCCTTCAACTCCAAATGGCACTTAGACCTAATCTAGTCTTGACGATGTCCAACAATCCTTTGAAAACCGAAATGATTTCCACCATCAAGTAGGCACGAACATACGAGTCCATCGATCACCATTACCACGACCTAACTCAAATCATTTGCCACAACAAAACACACGTTAGTCATTGTAATCAACATTGTCATTAAACACCAAAACTCATTAGGGGCCTAGATGCTTTCATGCTCTAATCAATGAGTTGACAAAGAAAGAAGTGTCTTTTAAATGGGGAGAAGCATAAGAGAAGGCATTTGAAGAATTGAAAATGAAGTTGACAACAACCCCACTTCTTGCACTTTCAATTTTTGGTAAGACATTTGAAATTGAATGTGATGCAAGTGGTGTGGGAATTGGTGGCATGCTCATGCAAAAGGAGGCTGATTGCATACTTGAGTGAAAAGCTAAGTGGGCCAACTCTAAATGACTCAATTTATGATAAAGAATTATATGCTCTTGTTAGGAGTTTGGAAACTTGGCAACACTACCTTTTGCCTCAAGAATTTGTGATACATTCAAACCATGAATCTTTAAAACATATTAAAGGTCAACTAAAACTGAATTGAAGACATGCAAGATGGAGTGAATTCATTGAGTCTTTTCCTTATGTTGTCAAGTACAAGAAATGGAAGGATAATGTTGTAGTTGATGCTTTGTCTCGACGTCATACTTTACTTTCACAACTTGATACTAAAATTCTTGGATTAGAAAGTATAAAAGAATTATATGCCATTGATTCATATTTTGCTGAACCATATTCCAAGTGTTGTGGTGGTAAGGGATGGGAAAAATTCCATTTACATGATGGTTTTTTTGAGCTAATAAACTCTGCATTCTAGATTGCTCTGTTCGCATTTTGCTAGTGTAGGAAGCTCATGTGGGAGGACTTATGGGCCATTTTGGTGCAAAGAAAACAGAACAAGTGCTGGCTGACCATTTCTTTTGGCCTAAGATGAGAAGAGATGTGGAGAGGCATGTTCTTTGCTATGAAACCTACCACAAAGCTAAGTCCCATTTGAACCCACATGGTATATATACTCCTCTACCTATTCCTAGTGTACCTTGGGAAGATATTTCTATGTACATTGTTCTTGGTTTACCTCGAACTAAGAGGGGAAGGGCTTCTGTATTTGTTGTGGTTGACAGGATTAGCAAAATGGCACACTTTATTCCCTGTCATAAGAGCGATGATGCTTCACACATTGCTAAATTTTTTTAGAGAAATTGTGCGTCTACATGGAGTGCCATGTACCATCGTGTCTGATCAAAGACACTAAGTTTTTAAGCTACTTTTGGAAAACCTTGTGGGGAAAACTAGGAACAAGGCTGCTATTCTCCACAACATGTCATCTTCAAACTGATGGACAAACCAAAGTTGTGAACCGCACACTGTCAACATTACTGCGAGCTGTCTTGAAGAAGAATCTAAAATTGTGGGAATAAAGCTTGCCTCATGTGGAGTTTGCATACAACAGGGCGGTTCATTCGACCATAAATTTTTGTCCATTTAAGATTGTCTATGGGTTCAAACCTACTGCTCCCATCATTCTTTTGCCATTGCCTATGCAAGAATGTGTGAACTTTGATGCAAGCGAGCAGAATTTATCAAGAAGCTTCATGATCGAGCTAAAGCAAACATTGAGAAGATGACCAAGCTATATGAGAAGTGTGCCAGCAAGGGTCATAGGAAGATGTTATTTGAACCAGGAGACTTGGCTTGGGTGCACTTACACAAGGATCACTTTCCTAAACATTGCAAGAGTAAGCTACAACCTCGAGCTGATGGGCCATTCAAAGTGCTTCGCAAGATCAATGACAATGCATATGAAATTGACCTCCCAAGTACATATGGTGTGAGTACAAGCTTCAATGTCGCCGATTTATCTCCTTTCTTTGGATTGGAAGAGTTGAGGATGACTCCTTTTCAAGAGGGGGAGGATGATGAGGACATCCCTGCTATGCATGCTCGTTCAAGTCCAAATGCTACAAATCAAGGTCCACTTACAAGAAGCCGTGCTAAGAAGCTACAAGAGCAGGTGAATTCTTTTCTTACTAATTGTAATTTTTACACTTGAATGTTATACTACCTAAGTGCTCTACATTGGTTGTACTTAGGAATATACTTGAAGCGAAGGAAGAGAAACTGATATAGAATTGCGACATTAGAAAAATAACACGCATGAATGTTTGGACGTCTGAAAGTGGTTACATGAATGTTTGGACATCAGAAAGAAGCAGTTATAACTCTCAACTCCTTGAAGCTTTGGAGGCCCATGAGGACATTTGGAAAGCTCATCAAGTCCACTTTCCAATGCCACAATCCACACCTCATTTGGACGTCACAATCAAGAGTTATGTTTGGATTAGTCAAGACTGCTTAGAAGGTTAATAGTGTATTGTGACAGAATGTTAGTTCAACTTGCCGTGCAAAATTGTACCAATCTACAATGTTTTGTGGTGCAGGGAATATGTTGCAATAAAGCACATAGAGTCTAGTTTCACACCCAAGAAAGGGTTCATCATTAGGACTTTCCAATGAGGAGTTATGGTCAGTTTATTGGAAACTACTCTGGGAGGCCAACAGTCACACGAAACCACTTCGAGAATCCATTCCGAGGGGGCCCCTTCACACTGCCTTCCTTCAGAAACTCCATTTTATTTTCATACCCACCTAGGAGGGTTGTTCCTAGTATAAATATTCCCTATCTCTAAGCTATTAGAAAACCTTTGATCATTTGATAAACTACATGATATTGCAGCCGCACTGCTGAGTGCCTTACTCAACCTTTGTTCTTCCTTGTTCTTCTTGGACTTGTGAAGTGAATCCTCTAGGTTCCCCTAGTCTGTGCTATTTCAATTACCATTTAGCCACACCGTTTTGTGTGGATTAGCTCTAGATTATGGTTCTATTGTTGTTTGATGATTGAGTTAAAGTCTTCATGGTTTTGGTGCCTCTCTCCTCATCGCTTGGTCGCATCCAACCTTTGTGAGGTATAAATCTAGTAAACCACTATTCGTAGCAAGTTATCTTAGTTCTTTCAATCTACTATCATGAAGATCGGACCACCCTCATGCCTATTTATATCGGTGTTGATGGTCACTATTGCTCATTTTTAACCATAAACTATTGCTTGATATGACATGATATGAACCACAAAGCATAGTTATAGGGGTTTATCCTAACGAGTTGCATGAGTTGTGTTATGATCACTTGTCTTGCATGATATTCAATATTTCACCATATAAAAGTATCTCAAGGGAAGGTCTGAGTACGCCATTGTAGAGAGCTCATCAAAATGATCGAGACATACATATCATTTACTATATTTGGAGAACAGGAGAGCAAGTCTTCGATGGATATGACTTGGAAGACTCAAAGACCCTCAAACCATCATCATCAGAAGACCAGGGACTAAACTAATAAGATTCCATAGTTCTGTGAAATAATATTTTCCAAGGATTTATCCAGAAGTTGGGAAAGGAAAGAATCCATCCACGACACAACTCATTGTGTAAACAGATCGGAACGTGGCACTAGAAGGACGTGGAAGACACTAGAAGGCATAGGAACAAAGCGGAGGCTCAGTGGCTACCATGTGGGGCCGATCGGCCCCACATGCTAGGCCAGCCGGTCTAGGCCCACTACTAGGTGTGTCCCCCTTCGCATGATGGCCTCTAACCAACCTCTACAATGCATCTCAACCATTGTTTTAAGTTAGTTTGATCTGAGGTCTGTGATTCACCCCACTAGGCTATATATAGCAGGGCCAGACCACCCTTAGGCATCTCCTTCTGATAATTCATCTCCAGAGCAAAAGCTAGGGTTTCACCCCTCATCCAAGTATAAGTAGAGGTCCCTCTAGATGATCGTCTAGTTCTAGTTTTTCTAGTTCATCTTCTAGTTCTAGTTCTAGTTCATCTAGTTATAAACTAGATAAGAGGAAGAGAGAAGAGGAGAGATCCGAGGAGCCGGATCTATCGGATCTTCCTCAACATTATACATTTGCAGTAGCCGGTTCATCTTTGGGCAATCTCTAGGTTCTTTAATTTTATAATTCTTGAGTTCTTCATTTAATTTTCATAATTTACTTTTAAGTTATTTAATCGATTCCCACTTGCATCAAGTGCTCTAGCTCTTTGATATGCTAAAGTAGTAATTAATAGGTTAAGCGTGGCGCTTAGTCTTGCAATTACCTAGAATTACACCCAATCCAGTAGATTGTTGTGGTAGCCCCAAGATCATGATAGTCCTGACATTCGACGTATCCCACCACATTCAGATCGGTGTTTATACGACCATAGTCAGAACTTCCTAGCCCCCTTCTCATCCCTTTTTGTGGTTTGTGTTCTGATGTCCTAAAATAAGTAACCCTAAAGTAAACCCTGATTCCTAGATTAATCTATATGACTCTTAGGAAAATTCCTCTCTCCCTACAAAATCATATATATAGTTATCCTTGGGCAATCTAAACCTCAACTAGTACACTTCGTGTTCCTCGTGGAAAACCGATACCTTGGAATACTCCCGGGTGAAAGCTACATCGATATCCATGCACTTGCGGATTTTTCTGTTTGTGTTTAAAATACCCAATAAGCTTTCTGGCATCGTTGCTGGGGAATGGTAGCTATTCTAGAATCAAACCAAGTTCATTTGAGTTTTCTTTTTCATTTATCACCTTTTTATTTTATCATTTTTTCCAACAATAACCCAAATTCCATGCCAATCTATCAATGTGCTACACCCATGAGCACAAGCTTAGAGCAACCAGAGTCCATGATTCTCATATCTAGCTATGAGTTGCGCCCATGTTTGGTTGCAATAGGTCAAAACCAACCCTTTTCCATAGCCAAGGTCCTATCTTCTAATCAAGAAGGTAATGAACCCAATGTCCTATCTTCCAATCAAGAAGGTAATGAACTTTTGGCTACACTAAGGGAATCTTACAATCTTCTTATAAAGTTAGGTTTAGATCTAGCCTCACAAGACCCTGTTCCTCTCTAATATTTTTATACGGGTCTTGATAATATCACCTTTGGAGGAGTTTTACTTTCTTTGTCCATTAGTAAAGCAAGGTTTGTCCTTATTAGTAGACATAATCCTTGCAGTAGCCTTCATGATGAACTCCTAGAGGTAAAGAAGGAATCATCCCCCAAACGAGGAGAGGAAGTTTCCATAGTCACATTACAAATATTTTAATTCTATGATTTGGCTATCCATCCCAAACTAGTTGTACTCCAAACTCCTCTAAGGGAAGAAGAAATTCTACCCTAGCCTTTTTCAATGATGATTTTGGGAGGAGCGTAAACTTCCTGCTTCATAAGAGATATTTTAGTGCATATAGTTTGAATCTTCTCAAGAAGGGATCTCTTAGAAAGTGTTCCAAATCCAATCGCCTTGAAGGATATTTAGGAAGAGTGAAGGATGGCAAGTCTAGTGATGCCATAGTAGGAGAGCAGAACTACATAGAAGACAATCCTATCCTCTTCACTTCTAAGCCCACACTAGATGACTTCTACGAACCCACTATTGACAGTCCTTAAGTACCAAATATAATCATCAAATAAATAAAGAAAAGGATCCAAATACAACCAACACCCAAACTTAGGGTTTTATCTGACAGAATTCCACGAGTTTTGGTGTTTGTCTATTTCTGCAGGGGGTTATCAGGAAATATGGAGGAAAGGCCCACATGTCGGGTTTACATAGAGATATTAACGTGCCGCGCAATTTTCTATCATCTAGAAGACTCCAGAAGCCACGGGAACAAATGGGAAGGCGATCGGGCCCGGGGGCAGGGCGCCCGCCCTCCCCCCTAGGGCGCCCGCCCTGAGTTGGAGTCCAATGAGGACCCGTCTCGCGGATTACGCTCCACCGACCTAAAGGATCAAGGATAACCGTTCAATCAATGTCGGTTTGATCCGACGGCCCAAATTCACTTGAGGGGACTATATAAGCAGACCCCCTGGCCCCTGGAGGAGGAGAAGTTCATTGTAGAGTTGAGAGGTGCCCTCGAAGGATAACCTTTCCTCTACATAGACAGAGCAAAAGCTAGGGTTTGGAGATGAGAGCTCTCCTCTCATCTCCAAACTAGAGTAGATCTAGATAGTAGCGAGATGGAGAGCGAGGGAGGATTGGAGGAGAGGCTGGCCTGTCGGTTCTTCCTCCGGTTGTACTTGGCCATGATCAAGTTCTAATCAAGCTTGCTCATGGGATGACTCTGGTAATCTACTTCTATTTCATTATGCAATTACTATTCATGTATGTTCTGGTTCACAACTCTTTTGAGTACTTTTAATCTATAGGACCCTATAGGTTAGAGTTGTAGTATAGGTGTAAGCGTGGTGCTTAGACCTAGATTACTTGTGGATATCCCCTGTCTAGCTGGATCGTGTGGTAGGCCGCGTAGGTGACAGTTACGTTGGTCCCCTGTAGTCCACCTCCTGTTAGCAGGATGGGTAGGGTTCATCGGCCTATGGATAAGCATCCTTTGTGGTGTATTCTTATCACGTGGTTCATCCCAGACATAGACATACCCCTTTGAAGTAGAGAAACCATAGTTATCATCTCTATTATCCTACCATCGCCCATATACTAGATTGCTCTACTCTCTATTCCCATATTATCACCCATTGTTATATTACCTTTAATATTGTTCTTATTCAATTCTACCATCTTTCCTATTTACACCTACCTATCTATCTAGGTTAAGTTAGAGTGTAGATCAGTTCTCCCGTTTCCCTGTGGATATGATAAAACCTTTAACCGGGTAAAAGCTACAACGGTATCCGTGCGCTTGCGGATTTATCTGTGTGCGTATAAATACCATAGTACACTCTAGTGCCATGCTGGGGATGACAACCTAGTATTCAAGTGGTGTTAGCAAGTGTCAACAAGCATTTTTTGGCGCCGTTGCTGGGGAAACGGTTGCTGAGTTGACTACGAACTAGCTTAATCATTTTTCTAAAAAATAATAAAAAAATACTTTTCCTTTTATCTTTTGCCTGATCTCTACTATTCTTTCCTCTTATCTAATCCTTGATTTCTGGTCTATCATGAATGCAAACATGTCTATCTATCAGTTTCATAGACCTACGGGCACACATCTCGAACCACCAAAATCTTCAAAGCCTATCATAGCATCTAATTTTGAGATAGACCCCGAATACATACAATTTGTTCGAAAACAACCTTTCTCAGGAGAAGGTGAGGAAAACCCATACACACACTTAAGAGAGTTTTATCAAGTCTGTGACCTCCTTCGCATTGAAGGCATGTCCGATGAGACCCTTAAATGGAAGCTCTTTCCGTTCTCTTTATCAGGAAAAGCTAGACATTGGTACAAACTCAAAGTAGGGAGTGTTCACGGAGATTGGAAGGAGTTATATAATAGTTTTCTTTTTAAATATTTTCCAATCTCCAAAGTGGTGGAACTTCGGTGTGAGATTCTTTCTTTTAGACAACTGGAAGAAGAATCTCTCAGCAAATCATGGGACCGCTTTATTAACCTTACTCTCACTGGCCCAAAGCTTTCTATTCCAGAAGAAGTTCTTCTAATTCACTTTTTTGAGGGCCTTAGTAGGGAAAATAAGAAAACCGTGAATACAGCCTCTAGAGGATCCTTCTATCACCTACATGCTAGTGAAGCTAGGGATTTAATTGATTCATCGAGTGGGAAGTTTCCTAGCATTTATATCCCTAAGAAAGAGAAAGAACCAGTTCCTAGACAAGAAGAAGTTTTGATAGCCAGATCACAACCACTTCAATTCCAAACTTTAGCTATCGATCCTAAACCATCAATATCCCAAAATTCTCCAAGGGAGGAAGGAATTCTCACCTTAAATCTTTCAAATGCTGATGGTTTAGACTTCTGGTTCCATAAGAGACCTTCAAGCAGGGATAATTCAAATCCTTGCAGTAATGGTTCTCTTAGAAAATGTCCTGGTTCCTATTATGAAGAAGTTGAGGATGACATATCAAGTGAAGGAGAGCTAAATCATATAGGAAATTCTATCTGCTCTCCTTCCATGTTCACAAATTCTAAATCCATCCTTGACCTTAGAGACCCCTCTTATCCCTCTCCTTTTAAGTCTCATGATGATCCTAGCAATCCATCAAGACGACCAAACCATAGGAGTCATGAAGACCATAAGGATGGCATGTCAAGTAATGCCATAGAAGGAGAGCTAAGCCATAGAGAAGATTCTATCAGCTCCCCTATCTTGATCACAAGTTCTATATGGCTGGAATGTGTAGAATGGATGAACAAGGAAGAAGCCTTAATGGATTCTGACTTTGGCTCAATTTCAAATGGTGAGTTCTTGACTCCCTTTGAAGATGAGATTCATCCAACTATAGAAAAGGACATAGGTGAGACCAATCCAGGAGAAACTCCAAACATTCAGATTGGAGATGAAGATAACATTAATGAGCATGGAATTTATTTCATAGCCACTTCGTTTACTCCATGCTCATATGTAACATCTTCCCAATCTATTGGTCTCTCTAACATCACCACATTTGAGATCTCCAACCCCCTCTTCTTTTCTATTTATAAAAACTTTAAAAGGGCGGTTGTCGATGCATATGTCTATAATAAATATTGTAGATCTCGTTGAGTTGATCTTGATATAGGTCAGCGTTGGAAGGGAAACCACTCCGCCGACATAAATTGATGGTTTCCCAAGGACAAGCTTAGTGTCCTAAAATAAGCACTGATCAGATCGTAACATGAGCTTTTAATTATTTGCAAATTACCTTGTGTATTGAGCATATAAGGATAATTGTAAAAATATTCCTTCGGGTATTCTTGTCACTAACCTTTCCAGGATTGGAGCAAGAAGATCGAATGAATGACAAGCACAAGGTATGTCCAACCGATCAGCATACAACATTGAATTAAATTCATCCAAACTTAAATTTTACAAAATTCAAGCTTGGGGGAGTACTTTACATAAAAACATCCTTTGCCATGTTGCTATGCTGGTTGTCCCTACCTTTGAGACATGCTCAATTTGTTAAATACTAATCACACTACTTCATCTCCACTACCTTTGTCTATTTACTAGCAAGTGTTGGTTTGGAAGTACTCGACATACTTCCATTGGCATTTAAATTAAGCATGGTGCTTAGGTTAAATAGCCTTCCTTAATCCGATTAGACATGGAGTCTACTGTTGATATTTGGTAACGCAATTAGAAAATGATCCGCAAGCGCATGGATATCGGTGAGCATTTCACCCGGGAGGTTATCCAGAGTTATCGTATTTATATTTTTACCACTGGGAGAAAGGGTGCATCTGACTAACCAAATCTAGGCTACTATCCCTTTAGGCTACAAAGAATGTCTCTCAATGTGAGTGATGTATAGAGAAGATTGCAACCTTAGTCTCCTTCTAACCTTGGTAAGGATGATCTACTGTTCTATTGGGGAGGCTCACGGAATCTAGACAACACAAAGGATGTTCGACCCGCACCTATAAACCTACCCGTCCTGCTAACGAGATGTGATCTGCAAAGGTAACTCGGAAATGTCACGTTCCTTGCTACTACCACGGTCCAGCTAGTCAGGGGATATCTATGAGTACCCTAGCCTAAACACCACGTTTACGCTAACAAGTGATTACTCTAATACTCAACCGGAAGAGGATTAAAGTAAACTCATAAACCAAAGAACAATAAAACAAGAACTTACTAGTATTAGAAGTCGAATTACTGAAGAATCTTAGAAGCAAGCCTCGGGTTAGGAGACTTGATCCCGCAGGTACAACTCGGAGTAGACACCGACAGGCCGGCCTTCCTCCGATCCACACCTCCACTCTATCTCTCTCAATCTAGTAGAAACTAGAAGATCTATTTCTACCTTACATTGGTTGCTAAGCCTAAAAAGAAATATTATTTAGAGAAGAGGTTTTCCTTCGAGGGCACCCCTCAATCTCTATGATAATTTCTTGTCTCCTCCAGGGGCCAGAGGGGGTCTCCTTATATAGTCCTCCCCTTCTATGTGTTTTTGGGTCGATAGGCGAGGTGGTACTATGTTATTCTGGATCCAATAGGTCGGTGGAACGTCGTGTGCGAAGAGAGTCCGGAACGGAGTCCAGAGGTGAGCGGGCGCCCAGGTCCTCAGGGCGGGCGCCCTGGGCCTGGCCCCTTTCGGCCTCCGCTTCCTTCCCGTGGCTTCTGGAGTCTTCTAGATGGTAGAAAATTGCGCGGTGCGTTGATATCTCTATGTAATCCTGACATGTGGGCCTTTCTTCCTTATTTCCTGATAACCCCCTGCAGAAATAGACAAACACCAAAACTCGTGGAATTCTGTTTAATAAAACCCTCAGTCTAGATGTTGATTTCATTTGGATCCTTTTCTTTGTTTATTTGATAATTAAATTTGATACTTAAGGACCGTCAACAAACTCCCCCAAGCTTACCTCTTGCTCGTCCCTGAGCAAGGATGAACTCAAGAGTTTCTGCAGTGGTTTCATTTCTTAGAAGTACACACGCATTTAAGCAAGATCTCATCTCTGAGTTAGAATAAACTGTTAAGACTTAAAACTTACTTACTTTACCTACACCATAGGACTTGTAACCGTCACTTCTGTCTTGAGTGGTTAAAAGATAGAACAGTCTAGCCAAGTGTCATGTCTCTTATTCTTGATCAGCTATAGCTCTGGGGTTTTTTTGCAGATTTTCAAATAAAACTCAGAAATTCCTTGTATGATTCTCTCAGGTCTCTCTTTTGTGGTATTTTTGGATCCTTACCAAGGCAGTGATGGTATATGCCTTCTCTCAAGATATGTAGTATTTGTGGTATGAAGCATAGTGACATTGTCTTCTCTCTCACCCTACTCTAATAAGGCTTTAATATCTGGAGCTCATAGGTGGGAGATAAAGTATACATACTTACAAGACATTTATTGCATAGTCAAACCATGGATCCAAAGAAACAAATCAATAAGCCAAATCAAGATGTGCATGTGTGGCGAATGAATGGTGTATGGTGATGATGGTGATAACAATGGTGGTGGAAGTCTAATTCTACTTTGCTCTTTGAGGGGATACATACCTTCCTTGCTTTTGAAACTTTATGAGGAGAATGAGATGCTCTTCTTTTTTTCTTTTCTTTCGAGGTTCTGAGCACTTGCTCCTTTTTATTTCCTCGTATCTTTTATTTTCTTTTTCTCTCTTTTTTTTCAGAGCATTCATCTCTTGAGATAATATAGCAAGTGGTAGTAACAAGATAACTTGAGCATTTATTTCACAAGGGGAAACAGAAATATTTTTGGTTATTCTCTCCCGGATTAGGAGTAGAATACTTTTGGGTGGTTTTGGAGATGGAAATGAGTGGATATATGTGGATGGTACTTCCGGAGTAGAAGTAGCATGTATGAGTGAACGTGCAAGTGAATCTTGATTTAACCACATGACAAGCTCCTAAGGGTCTACACAGCTTGACCACACTCAATGCTCATAAGCAGTAAATAGTAAATGTGTGGCTCAAGGTCTAGCAAGCATGTATATATGGCTGTGGTAGGAATTCAAACTCTCATCATACAGGAACTCATCATGCAAAATTTTAAAGATTTTTAAAGATAAAATTCTCCAGAATTCTAGCATCTCTAGGAACAGATAAACAACAGCTCAACCTTCCCATATCGTATCCGTTAACAACTTAGACTTCAGATCAAGTTTTCATCCCACAAGTTTAGGTCTAGAGAAAGCCTTAAATTATAACAGTTATACCTAAACTTGAGAGAGAACTTCAAATTTGCAAATTAGGCAGAGCAACTATTCATCATATCCATGCTTAAGTTTTATTATTAAGATTCAGATTAGCATAGCCACTTTATTAAACACACTAAGCAAAAGATATATAAGCATAAAATCTTTATTTGGTTTTTCATAGTTATGTATTTTAATATTCTAACATAATATAAGTATAAAGATAGGTAGAAATACTTAGTGAGATAAATGGGGGTGCTCTCCCCCAAGATAAATTTTGACGTAATTTCTCTTGATGTAGCTAGCAGGTGGCAGAGGTGTGTTTGAAAGTCACCAGTATTTTGACAGCGATTAGAATGTCCTCCGTCTGCTAGTCTTCTTGATTCTTAAATTCTGTGGAGCTCAAATAGACAACAAAGCTTGTGGAACTGATTAAGTGCTAGCATAAATATCTAGCCTTTATCATGCTGAGACTCCTTAATAAATATTACTCCCTGTTTTTATATTTTTGTTTTTATAAAGCAGAAAAATATTTATTTTATTTTTATGCCACCACAGTGAATGTACTTATGGGTTTTATGCCACTCGTCTACTCACATGGGGCTTACAGTTTTTTTTCACATTTTTATTTTCTTTCTAGGATAATACAAACATGATTAACTAAGTAAACTATTTGAAATAATTAAAAGGGAAAGGATAACTACCAAGTTTACCTCTTGGCAAGGCGTTCGGTGTTTTTAAGTCCTCCGAACGGGACTCTCTGTTTTCTCAGTGGTCCTGGGATTCGCTGGATGGCGTAGTCGGTGGTTCCGGCGGCGCCTCTTCTTCATGTATAACTATCTTCTCTCTCCACACCTGACTCTGTGCTACGGTCTCCTCAGGACAGTTCTGTTCAAGTTGTATGTCTTCAGACCTTATCACTTCTCTTTCGTAGTCTACCCATCCATCCTTGATGATTTGCCTCCTCTGGTTGCGGTTGCGTTGTCTTCTTCTTGTCCTGACCTGCTTAGAATCTTCAACTATATAGTTAGAATCATTAAAGTAGTGGCGTACCTTCTCAGAGGGGAAGTGCATGTGGACTTCTCCGGTTCCAATATAGATGATGGCTTTGATAGTGTTTGAGGAACGGTCTTTCAAGGATGGTGGGTGGATCATACTCGTCTTCTCCCATGTCAATGATCTGAAAGTTATCTAGAGCTGAATATATATTGGTTGTAGGGGCATGGTTCCATGCAGGAGCTGATAAGTGACTGCGGCCATTATGTTGACGTCAGATCCGGTGTCGTAGAGTGTCTTCTAAAAAGAGTATCTGTTGATTGTGTACTCGATGCTTGGAACACCAGGGTTGTCCTTCTTGATCAAGAAAGGTGACTTGAGTCAACGATCTTGACCTCCTTGAGTTGCAGTGACCCTCTTAGTTGACTTGGTCCACATTTGCTTGTTCCTGTTCCTCCTGTTGGTCCTCTTCCTTGGTTCATGTCGGGATTGCTCTGAAGTTTGTGTGTAGTCTTGTTCTTGAAGGAAACTCTCCTTCTTCCCCTTGATGTAGAGACTGATCTTGTAGATGACTGCTCTGGTGTTTAAGAATGGCCTCCCTAAGATGATGGGTGCTCTCTCCTCACTACCAGTCTCTATCACCACGAAGTTTGCTGGAGTGTACAAGGTACCAACTCGGACACAAAGGTTCTTCAATATTCCTTTTGGAAAAGTTATCGCCTGATCTCCATTGTGTTTGTGCTTGTAGATCCCGGTTCTTCACTTGATGGAATCTGGGAGTTGTAAAACGCCTTCACGTTTCTCAAAATGTGTCCTGCTCATAGAGACAAGGCAGAGATCAAGTGCATGGGCCCTGTTGGTGGAAAACACCAACAGAACCAAAAGTGTATTTGTTCTTCTCTAACCTTAAGCATAGTGAGCAAGACAAAGTCGATGGATCATGAGTGTAGCATTTAAAACATTTGTTAGATCAGATGGCTCAACCTAATGGAAAGATAATATATCTATTTTTTATGTTTTGTTTATATCTTTCAAAGATTGAATGTGCAATACTTTAGCTTATATGATTAGGAGTGTGGGATCACGATGGTAGTACTAAGAATAAAGATTAAAGGACTAAACATGGTGAATAAATTAGGTTGGTTAATTTATGTTTGTCTCTTTATTCATGTGAATGCCAGAACCAAGGAGAAGCTTATAAAAGTGATAGTCAAGTACTTTAAAATGTTACCTTACTTGAAGAGTGACGGTACAGTATCACCTTGTGGAAGCTTTCCTTTCTTAGCGGTTGTGCATCGTGTTTGTGGCACCCTCCATAGATCATCTCTTTATGATGAATGAGCTATGTCCTTCTTGTGCAAATTGTTAAACTTCATGTGTCACTTTCTTCATCTCCAATGCGAGTTTATCTCAGGACTTCCCAGGTTGATATTGAAAGTTTTCCTACAGGGGTTAGTTCAACAAAATATCCCATATCTACTATAGCATACTATCGGCTCAAAAATCAACCTAGACACCATGTCTAATTTGATTTAGAAGGGCATTTTAACCTAAGCACCATGCTTCATTTAAAATCCCTTGGAAGTAAGATCATCATTCCTAAACTAAGCACCATGCTTAATTAAGAGATAAATGAAACTATTCCAAACCTAGACATATACTAAAGCAAATAAAGGTAGCATGAGAGCATTTATAGAGATCTACTTAAGTGGAGATGAAGTAGTGTAATTAGTATTTAACAAATTTAGCATGTCTCAAAGGTAAGGACAACCAACGTAGCAACATGGCAAAAGATGTTTTTATGTAAAGTACTCCCCCAAGCTTGAATTTTGCAAAATTCAAGATTGGATGAATTTAATTCAATGTTGCATGATGATTGGTTGGGCATACCTTGCGCTTGTCATTCCTCCGATCTTCTTGCTCCAATCCTAGAAAGGTTAGTGACACGAATACCCGAAGGAATATTTCTACAATTATCTTTATATGCTTAATACACACGGCAATGTTGTAAATAATTAGAGGTTCATATTACGATCTGATCAGTGCTTGTTTTAGGACACTAAGCTTGTCTTTGGGAAACCATCAATTTATGTCGGTGAAGTGGTTTCCCCTCCAACACCAACCTATATCAAGATCAACTCAACAAGATCTGCAATATTTATTATAGACATATGCATCGACAACTGCCCTTGTAAAGTTTTCATAAATAGAAAGGAAGAGGGGGTTGGAGATCTCAAATGTGGTAAGGATGGAGAGACCAATTGATTGGGGAGATGTTTTATATGAGCAAGGACTTGGTAAGGTATTTATGAAATAACTTCCATGCTCACTGTTGTTTCTCTCATTCTCAAACTCCAAGGATGATTCTTCATAAATGCTTAAAATTCCTCTAGGATTGTCTCTCAAGTTTGTTTTATCTATCCATTCAATGGTGATAGCACATGGATTTTTAATGTCCTCTAGCCATTGATGTTGCTCTTCTCGATCCTCCTTGTGGTCTTGGTGACTCTTATGCATGGGATGTCTAGAGAGATTCACAGGATCATTGGGAGGTTCAAGAGAAAGAGCATAGTAGAAATTATTAAGCTCAAGGATGGGTTGGATAGCCGAATTATGGGATTGAAATGTTTGGAAATTGGCTATTGAAACTTCCTTTCCTCGTCTGGGAGATGATTCCTTCTCTATCTCTAGGATATTTTTATGAAGACTAGTGCAAGAAGGATGTCCACAAATGAAGACATACCTTCCTTTACTAATAGATAAAGAAAGAAAGACTCTACCAAAGGTTATATGATTAAGACCAATGTGAAAATATCTAGGAAAAACATGGTCTTGTAGGGCTAGGTCTAAACCAGAATTTATAGAAAGATTAACAGATTCCCTAGGTGTAGCTAAAAGTGCATTATCTTCTTGATTAAAAGATAGGACCTCGGCTATAGAAAAGGGTTGGTTTTGACCTATTGCAATCAACTCCGGACACAGATCATAATTAGGGGCAGGACGTGTTGACTCCCATGGTCTATGGCTGGTCTCCGAAGGTGCAAAGAATTCAATAATAGGTATGGAATTTAAGTTATCCATAAAAATAAAAAGATAAAAGAATAAAAGTATAAAAGTATAATACAAGATAATAGCAAGACTCAAAGTTATCTCAGCAAACCGTCTTTCTCCCCGGCAACGGCGCCAGAAATGCTTGTTGATATTTGGTAACGCAATTAGAAAATGATCCGCAAGCGCACGGATATCGGTGAGCATTTCACCCGGGAGGTTATCCAGAGTTATCGTATTTATATTTTTACCACTGGGAGAAAGGGTGCATCTGACTAACCAAATCTAGGCTACTATCCCTTTAGGCTACAAAGAATGTCTCTCGATGTGAGTGATGTATAGAGAAGACTGCAACCTTAGTCTCGTTCTAACCTTGGTAAGGATGATCTACTGTTCTATTGGGGAGGCTCACGGAATCTAGACAACACAAAGGATGTTCGACCCGCACCTGTAAACCTACCCGTCCTGCTAACGAGATGTGATCTGCAAAGGTAACTCGGAAATGTCACGTTCCTTGCTACTACCACGGTCCAGCTCGTCAGGGGATATCTATGAGTACCCTAGCCTAAACACCACGTTTACACTAACAAGTGATTACTCTAATACTCAACCGGAAGAGGATTAAAGTAAACTCATAAACCAAAGAACAATAAAACAAGAACTTACTAGTATTAGAAGTCGAATTACTGAAGAATCTTAGAAGCAAGCCTCGGGTTAGGAGACTTGATCCCGCAGGTACAACTCGGAGTAGACACCGATAGGCCGGCCTTCCTCCGATCCACACCTCCACTCTATCTCTCTCAATCTAGTAGAAACTAGAAGATCTATTTCTACCTTACATTGGTTGCTAAGCCTAAAAAGAAATATTATTTAGAGAAGAGGTTTTCCTTCGAGGGCACCCCTCAATCTCTATGATAATTTCTTGTCTCCTCCAGGGGCCAGAGGGGGTCTCCTTATATAGTCCTCCCCTTCTATGTGTTTTTGGGTCGATAGGCGAGGTGGTACTATGTTATTCTGAATCCAATAGGTCGGTGGAACGTCGTGTGCGAAGAGAGTCCGGAACGGAGTCCAGAGGTGGGCGGGCGCCCAGGTCCTCAGGGCGGGCGCCCTGGGCCTGGCCCCTTTCGGCCTCCGCTTCCTTCCCGTGGCTTCTGGAGTCTTCTAGATGGTAGAAAATTGCGCGGTGCGTTGATATCTCTATGTAATCCTGACATGTGGGCCTTTCTTCCTTATTTCCTGATAACCCCCTGCAGAAATAGACAAACACCAAAACTCGTGGAATTCTGTCAGATAAAACCCTAAGTCTAGATGTTGATTTCATTTGGATCCTTTTCTTTGTTTATTTGATAATTAAATTTGATACTTAAGGACCGTCAACATCTAGTTTGGTTACTGAACTAAAAACTGCTTGAGTAGATATTGGTATATTTTGTCGGACTAACCCCTGCAGGAAACCTTTCAATATCAACCTGGGAAGTCCTGAGATAAACTCACATCGGAGATGAAGAGAGTGACTCACAAAGTTTAACAATTTGCACAAGAAGGACATAGCTCATTCATCATAGAGAGATGATCCATGGAAGGAGACAAAGTACATAAACAAGATGCACAACCGCTAAGAAAGAAAAGTTTCCACAAGGTGATACTGTACCATCACTCTTCAAGTAAGGTAACATCTTAAGGCACTTGACTATCACTTTTATAAGCTTCTCCTTGCTTCTGGCGTTCATATGAATAAAAGAGACAAACATGTATGATTTACAACTCTAGGTTAACCAACCCAATCGATTCAGCATGTTTAGTCCTTTAATCTTGTACTACCTCCATAATCCCACACTCCTAATCATATGAGCTAAAATGTTACACATTCAATCTTTGAGAGATATAAAGAAAAAGACATATACATAGATAGATTATCTTTCCATAAGGTTGAGCGATCTGATCTGACAAATGTTATAAGTGCTACACTCATGAACTTATCATCCATCAACTTTGCCTTGCTCACTATGCTTAAGGTTAGAAAAGAATAAATACACTTTTGGTTTTGTTGCTGTTTTTCACCAATAGGACCTATGCACTTGATCTCTGCCTTGTCTCTTTGAGCAGGACACATTTTGAGAAACATGGAGGATTTTTCAATTCCCAGACTCTACCAAGTGATGGACGTGGATCTACGAGCACAAACACACTGAGCAAGATACTGCCAATGCCGCACCTCGAACTACTAGACAAACAAACAACATGGGTGACACCGTATCAAGAGGTGCAGATGTCAAGGTCCACACCTAAATCAAATGACGCACCTAAAGAATAAACACAGTGAGAAGTCTTATTTAGAAGACTTAAAACATTGAACCCTCGCCGAAAGGTAAAATCGGTAGTTATCCATATTTATCCTTTCTGCATTCCATTTTTCCTTAAATTATTTACTTTCCTTAAATGGCTTGTTAGTTAATCATGCTATCTTGAAAAGAAAATAAAAATGTTAAAAACAATAAGCCCCATGTGATTATGCTCATGGCATAAAACCCATAAGTACATTCACTGTGGTGGCATAAAAATAAAATAAATATATTCCTGTCCTATAAAAATGAAAATATAAAAATAAATTTATGATCCTACCAGAGAGAGTAACATTTATTGAGGAGGCTCAACATGATAAAGGCAAGATATTTATGCTAACACTTAACTAGTTCCACAAAGCTTTGTTATCTATTTGAGCTCCACAGAATTCAATGATCAAAGAAGACTAGGAGACGGAGGACATCCTAATCACTGTCAGGGTGCTGCCGACATTCAAATACACCTCCGCCACCTGCTAGCTACATGAGAAGAAATTACGTCAAAATCCAGCTTGGGGGAGAGCACCCCCATTTATCCAGCTAAGTGTTTCTACTCGTGTTTATACTTTACTCAAATAATAAAAAGATGCATAATCATAAAAACCCAAATAAAGATTTTATGCTTATATATATATATATGCTTAGTTTGCTAAATAAATAAAGTTTGCTATGAACCCTCATGATAAGCTCTCACATGGAAATGATGAATAGTTGCTCTGCCATGACTAGTTCTCAAAATTGAATTCTCTCTCAAGTTTAGGCATGACTGTTATGAATTAAGATTTGCTCTAAACCTGAGCTTGTGGGAAGAGTGCTTGATCTAAAGTCTAAGTCGTTAACGGATATGATATGGGAAGGTTGAGCTGCTTTTTATCTGTTCCTAGAGATGCTAGAATTCTGGAGAATTTTATCTTTGAAAATCTTTAAAATGTACATGATGAGTTCCTGTATGACGAGAGTTTAAAATCCTACCACAGCCACATATACATGCTTATTAGACTATGAACCGTACATTTACTACTTATGAGCATTGAGTGTGGTCAAGTTATGTAGACCCTTAGGAACTTGTATGCGGTTAAAATCAAGATTCACTTGCACGTTCACTCATACATGCTACTTCTACTCTGGAAGTACGCATCCACATACATCCACTCATTCCCATCTCCAGATTCACCTAAAATGATTCTACTCCTATCCGGGAGAGAATAGCCAAAAACATTATCCTATCTCTGTTATTCCCCGTGAAATAAATGCTCGAGATATTTTGGTTACTACCACTTGCTACATTATTCTAGGAGGGTGAGTGCTCTAAAAAAATACGAGGAAATAAAAAGGGGCAAGTGCCTAGAACCTCGAAGAAAAGAAAAAGTGAGACGAGAGGTAAAAATAGACAAGTGCCCGACAGTAGAATTAGGGGTACAAGATACCCACCTGAGAGAAAAGAAAAATAAAATATAGAGCATCTCATTCCCCTCAAAAAGCTCCAAGTGCAAGAAAGGTATGTATCTCCTCAAAAGAGCAAAAGTAGAATTAGACTTTCACCATTGTTATCACCATACACCATTCACTCGCCACACATGCACATCTTGATTTTACTTATTGACTTGTTTCTCTGGATCCATGGTTTGACTATGCAATAAATGTCTTGTAAGTATGTATTATCTGTCTCCCACCTATGAGCTCCAGATATCAAAACCTTATTAGAGTAGGGTGAGAGAGAAGGCAATATCACTATGCCTCATACCAAAAATACCACGTACTTTGAGAGAAGGCATATACCATTACTACCTTGGAAAGGATCTAGAAATACCACAAAAGAGAGATTTGAGAGAGTCATACAAGGAATCTCTGAGTTTTATTTGAAAATCTGCAAAAACTCCAGAGCCATAGCTGATCAAGAATAAGAGACATGGCGCTTGACTTGACCGTTCTATCTTTTAACTGCTCAAGACACAAGTGACGGTTGCAAGCCCCATGGTGAAAGGTAAAATGAGTAAGTTTTCAGTCTTAACAGTTTACTCTAACTCAGAGATGAGATCTTGCTTGAACACATATGTACCTTTAAGGCATGAAACCACTGCAGAAACTCTTGAGTCCATCCTTGCTCAGGGACGAGCAAGAGGTAAGCTTGGGGGAGTTGTTGACGGTCCTTAAGTACCAAATATAATCATCACATAAATAAAGAAAAGGATCCAAATACAACCAACACCCAAACTTAGGGTTTTATCTGACAGAATTCCACGAGTTTTGGTGTTTGTCTATTTCTGCAGGGGGTTATCAGGAAATATGGAGGAAAGGCCCACATGTTGGGTTTACATAGAGATATTAACGTGCCGTGCAATTTTCTATCATCTAGAAGACTCCAGAAGCCACGGGAACGAACGGGAAGGCAATCGGGCCTGGGGGCAGGGCGCCCGCCCTCCCCCCTAGGGCACCCACCCTGAGTTAGAGTCCAATCAGGACCCGTCTCGCGGATTACGCTTCACCGACCTAAAGGATCAAGGATAACCGTTCAATCAATGTCGGTTTGATCCGACGGCCCAAATTTACTTGAGGGGACTATATAAGCAGACCCCCTGGCCCCTGGAGGAGGAGAAGTTCATTGTAGAGTTGAGAGGTGCCCTCGAAGGATAACCTTTCCTCTACATAGACAGAGCAAAAACTAGGGTTTGGAGATGAGAGCTCTCCTCTCATCTCTAAACTAGAGTAGATCTAGATAGTAGCGAGATGGAGAGCGAGGGAGGATTGGAGGAGAGGCCGGCCTGTCAGTTCTTCCTCCGGTTGTACTTGGCCATGATCAAGTTCTAATCAAGCTTGCTCATGGGATGACTCTGGTAGTCTACTTCTATTTCATTATGCAATTACTATTCATGTATGTTCTGGTTCACAACTCTTTTGAGTACTTTTAATCTATAGGACCCTATAGGTTAGAGTTGTAGTATAGGTGTAAGCGTGGTGCTTAGACCTAGATTACTTGTGGATATCCCCTGTCTAGCTGGATCGTGTGGTAGGCCGCGTAGGTGACAGTTACGTTGGTCCCCTGTAGTCCACCTCCTGTTAGCAGGATGGGTAGGGTTTATCGGCCTATGGATAAGCATCCTTTGTGGTGTATTCTTATCACGTGGTTCATCCCAGACATAGACATACCCCTTTGAAGTAGAGAAACCATAGTTATCCTCTCTATTCTCCTACCATCACCGATATACTAGATTGCTCTACTCTCTATTCCCATATTATCACCCATTGTTATATTACCTTTAATATTGTTCTTATTCAATTCTACCATCTTTCCTATTTACACCTACCTATCTATCTAGGTTAAGTTAGACCATAGATCAGTTCTCCCGTTTCCCTGTGGATACGATAAAACCTTTAACCGGGTAAAAGCTACAACGGTATCCGTGCGCTTGCGGATTTATCTGTGTGCGTATAAATACCATAGTACACTCTAGTGCCATGCTAGGGATGACAACCTAGTATTCAAGTGGTGTTAGCAAGTGTCAACACCCACCATTGAACTCATCCTTTATAACACTCTAGTGTTAAGCACAGCATTAGGGCTTCACGAAACCTACATGAGCATTAGCATAAGCATCAGCATCTCATCTCATAAGCATTTCATGTGCTTGAGTGATATTTCATGTATATCTTTTAAGTGTAAATTAATTATCATAATTACCATGCTATGTCTAAAAATGTTTGTGATGCCTAAATTAAATTGTTTTATTCTTAAACTTAATTTAGAAATTTTAAGTAGCATTTTTTGAGCACTAGAATTGAAGAAAGTGATTTAAGTTCAAATTTCACAAAATGGATTTTATTTCAAACCTAGAATTAACTTTACGGTGTAATTCAAAATCCATTTGAATTCTTGGGTTGCACCCTAAAGAAAAGTTGTAGAGAATTTCATTTTGAGAAACTTTTATTTTTAGGTCAATTTCTAAAAATGTTTTTAAAGCCCTAGAGTGTTTGAAATCTATTTGGAAAATAATTTTATAAAAAAAGAGAAGGGTGGGGCGCCCTACTGGGCCGAGCACCCCATTTTGGCATGCTAGCCGAAGTTGGCTCAGCCTTGCCCGACCACCTCCTCCCTGCTCCCGCACATGTGTTTGCCATCGTGGCTGACAGCATCAGGCTATGGATGCCACGTGGACGGCATGTGGCCGCCACGACGACCACACCGACGGCCGGCCAGGACAACAATTGTCCGCCTCGTCCACTCCCTCCACTTCGCTCTCTCTTACTTCCTCTCTCGCTCACACCTTGCATAGCAGCACTCGCCAGTGCCACCGCTCGCCATCACCACCGCCGAGCTCCGCCACTGCGGTTCCACTCTAATGGGGATGGGGTTCCCGATCTTCCGTCAGGTTCAAGAGAAACAACAATTTAGTCGGAGAGCGACACACCGATCTGGCTTTAGATCACAAAGACCCAAACCCTAAAATCTTAGCACCATGTCTCCTCGGGTTATTGACGGGTGCTGCATAGTCAACCTCGCCAAGAAGGCTTATCTTTGCCTGCGAATCGAAGAACACAAGCAAGAACAAGAAAGAATGCAACCAAATTTGCAGAGAAATAATTAATCTCACGAGTTGGGGTCTCACGAACTGATAAAACGGCAAAACTATTCTTTACAGAATAATCTAAGCAAAACCCAAATCCTGACGTAGGTGGTGGCTAAGGTGCCCTAACACGTTATAAGGCCCAACCACCCAAAAGACGGCGATGGAGCGCCCTGATAGATTGTGGACTTCAATCTGTTTCAATGATTCCTGTTGACTCCGATGGAATTTGGGCCTCAAAACAAAGCCATTGGTTAGTTTATGAAATTATCTTTCCATCCATATGTTGATCATCAAAAACAGAGTCTGGATGTGTTCTGGGCGTCCGTTTTACTATATACTGCTTCTGGAGCCCGAGATAGACTCGAACTTGATATGAATTGGGCCTCTGACTTGGCTTGAACGAACTTGCTGACCTTCTAAGGTCGTGTCCAAGGAGGAGGACGTCCAAGGGCTCCCTTTGTGGGTTCTTCTTCTCTTTGGAGCATGCTTTCACTGGGGCCAGGGTCCCAAGGATAAAAAACATGCCCATGATGATGATGATGTAGCTCTTGGCAGAAATAACGACAAATATCATGATGATTTGGAGGCGTTTCTGGTGTGATATTGAGGTGGGACCAGATCTATTTGAAAGATTATCAAACAAACTTTCCAACAAGTACTCATTGACCTCAATCTCACTCTAGATGGATGAGTTATGGACTTCCCAATAAAGCACTATTGGGCCACTAACGAACTGAAAATTCAGCTTTGATGACCTTGCACTTTGAGGCACATTCGTACCTATATGCAAATAATAACATATACATGTGGAACCAAGTAAATTATACTAAATATTATTATACAAATGTAGGAATGAGCTCACCATATAGTCGCTGGTCATATCCGAAGGTGTCATGCCCTTATCATCCTCCCCTTCTTGACAACAAACCATCCTTGGTTTGGGCTTTGTCGGGGGCAGGTTGTAGGTAGTATCCAACATTGCTCCCCTTATTGAAATTTAACTTGTTTCTTTAGAACAAAACTAGAGGATCTTGACATGACAAGATTATAACAATTGCAGCCCTCTAATTGATGATATTGTTGCACAAGAAAAGGAGATTTTAGATTTAAACAAATATAAACTCGATGTACCATATACTCTTCTTTATAATTGTATTTGCCAATAAAGTGATATGTACATATAGAAAACCATGACAATTCAATATATTTAAATTTCTTCTCCAATCTACTCAGAGCACACAAATTATCAAATTCTATGTATCCCAGAGTATTTAAAGAAGACAACAATTTTATTTCATCTTTTTCATTAGCAATTGGAAGCAAATGTTTATTTTGAGCATAAGTATTTTGTTCTAAAACAAAAGAATCAATCTCTTTTGTAAGTTGGGGCATAGAAATAATCATAGCAGTGCTATCACATAACTCCTCTTATCACAAGGGTCAATAGAACATTCATCATGTGCAATGGTAAATCAAGAGAAGGTACTAGTATAGCATTGTTAGCATCATTGGCATTACCTCGGCTCTCATTCTTAGGAGTAATAGGTGATGGTTCTGAAATTTCACATGAGGTTGGGAGCACCTCATTTTCTATCACGTCATCCTCACTCTTTTGTATATTGTCCTACAAAAGGTTAGGCATAGCAGGAGGAATAACAAGGGACTGATCTAGTTGATGGACCTCATCACTTGAATAAATCACAAGAGATGGTTGAACAAAAGTTCCTCTCATAATAATTTTCATATTGTTCCATGTATGAGGTTTATCTGAAGAACTTAAAGACTCCCACCATGTTGATGCTAAATGTCGTAAAACACTAGATGCATTCTTAATCTTTCTTTGTTCACACATACGACATTGTGCAAAAATATTATCTATTTTAGTTTCCCAGTCAATGTACACATCAACACCAATAGCATCATAAGTAGATGAGGAAGAAAGAATAGAACCACCTGCGAGAGGAGGTGTAGCAGCAATAGTGCATGTCTCATGCATCATAGATGTCTTATATTGATGAATGTTATAACCTACCATTGTAGATATGAAATACAACAACAAACAGTGAAGATTATCCTAAATAATTCAACTACGCAGGTGGAGTGGTGCCTCTCAAGATCACAACAAAGTAAACACCTTATCAAGTGCTTACAAAGTTCATACTATCAAGGCAAAGGATACCTAGAAGGCATAGTCCAAGATTGCAAGGATCTTTTTCTGTATCGATCTGAAGTATATGTGAAGCATAGCAGGCACATAAAAGAATAAATATGTATATGTGGCACATAAGTTAGTAATAGATAGCAATATTGAATAAATATCCAGAACACTTGTCCTAGCTGCTGGTTTATACGTGTTCCTAACACCAGTTGTGATAAACAAAGAAGTAAAATAAATATGAATAGAAACAAGTATGAAAGGTAGAAATGGAAATATGGACAAGGCAAATGACACCACAAACAATAGAGCTATTGAGTGTTCCCTGTGTGCTCCTTTTTTGATCTCTTCTCTTTTCTTTTACTATTTTTTCTTTTCTTTTTTTGTCCAAACTTTTTTCTTGCTTTTGCTCGTTTGATATTTTTTCTTAGCAAGAAGCACACAAGGACAAACCATAAAAAATTTGAGCTCAACTGGATAAAAGATGCAGCCTATAGAAAATTAGAATTATGCTCCAAAAAGCATACCAAAATTTGTGGGCCTGGAAACTCAATTTTCCTAATCAAATTTCACAAATCTAATTTTTATGAACCTAGCTTTGCTGAGATAAAATAGATCTAAAATTTTCTAGCATTCTCCGTAGATATAAAATTCACCCTGTTTCAAGTTATGATAGTTTTTAGGAAACTGGTTGAATCAGGGTTTTAGTGGACACAAGATGCAAACAGATCATGACACAGGATGGTGGCGGATGGAATGATTAACACAAACTAGAAAAGAACACAATCTAAACCAGCAACAAGACCTTAACCTAGGATGCAAACTCAATACGATGGACTCTGAAATTGAAATATGCAAGGCTATGGTGCGGATGGTTGTAGGACGGGAAACAAATATGGCAGTGGACTATGGGATGAAGTAAAATCAACTAAACTAGGGTAAATATGATCTTGACGGTATACCTGAAGCTTTGAATACCAAATAATTGGGACAGGGGTTCCCGATCTTCCGTCAGGTTCAAGATAAACACTACTACACAACTGTTGAACGTGACGGGCACTTTACATTTACCGCAGTGGGCATTGGCGTCCGCCACGAATGAAAGGTCACAGTTAATTGTGGCCTCACCATGGCAGGCGCCTGTGCCCACTGCGGAAAATGGAATTACCGCAGCGACAACATAAGGTGCCCGCTACGGTTAATCCCATTAACCACAGCGGGCACCTTATGTTACCCGTCGCGGTTATTGATTTAAAAAAAAACAAAAAACCCCTAGATAGGCCCACCAAGCCCATCTAGGCTATTGTCGTCGCCGCTAGGGAAACCATAGCGCCGCCGGTCTAGGGTCGTCGCCGTCATCGTCCATGGATCCGCTCTAATCCACCTTCTCACACCGAAACCAATCGGCCCCCACGTAGGAGGGAGAGCCACGACCCCCGCCGCCACCGAAGATGGGCGTGACCTGCCTCCACCTCCTAGATCTGGCTCGTGGTGGCTCCTTCACCGGATCTAGAAAGAGAGAAGTAAGAACATTGAGATGAGGAATAAGAGAGGGAGACGGGAGGATGGGAAACCCCTTGAATTTCAGCAGGAACAGAATAGATGGCAAACAAGAGGACTGGGTGTTACTAGGTAGGGTATGGTTTAGGGTAAAGAGACAGATTGAGAGGGCGTGAGCAGCGGTGACGACTGGGTACGCACCTAGACGTTCATGGCCTTCTTGTTGCTCTCCAACTGGCTGCCTGCAAGCAAACATAGAGACGAAATCGATGGACAGAGTCAGATCAGATGGGGATTGGATGATGAGGTGAGCAAGGGAGGAGGGGGAATCAGGGTAGGGATGGATGGAGATAGACGTGCCTTTGGAGGCCTTGTTCTTCTCGACGTTCCTCTCCCTCGCCATCTTGGACTTCTGGCCGTTGCCACCGCCCATGGCTGAAGCTCCAAGCTCCTCCTGCTCCTCCTTGGTGCCTGTTGGCAAATCTTAGCAGCACCGCTAGAATAGTGATGTCACTAGAGATGTCAGGTGTGTGGTAATTCTAGACTAGTGGATAATTCCGCAAGCGCATAGAATGTACCGATGTAGCACTTCACCCGAGAGTATTCCAAGGTATCATAATTTATATTTTCCCAAGGGAAAGCAAGCTAGGATGTGTAATAAGAGAGAGGAGATATCCTCGTGTTTACTATGGCCTAGGACCAACTAGTGGACTACGAGGTAAACGATAGATAGGATAAATGATAATCAAAGTAAAGCTTAAATCCTAATCTAAGGTAACTAGTAGTGATAGCTAGGTGGGAGGACAACGAGTGACTATAGGACTCCTATGATGCTATCTTAACTCTAGTGGACTTGATCCTAATAGATAGATTAGATAGATAAGCTGACCCTTACTACTTGTGTGAGGGGAGGAAATGAAACAGAAGGAGACAGAACCCCTACTCAAGCGAGACCAAACTTATGTATGCCCTGCACTTAGAAACTAGCCTTGACGTGGTGGGAATCCTAATGCCGAGCCCGAACTGTCACTTCAAGCCAGTGCACCCACAGACCTTCCGTAAAGACTAGTAGCAACCAACGATAAGACTAAGTATGAACACCACATTCACACTTACTCTTACAACTCTCACTAATGATCAAATTAGCTCGAGCTCCTAGATTAACTTAGGACACTGATCTACACACAAGGAGTGGTTCCAGGGACCAATCCACTATAACAACTTTGCTACTAAGACTTAGCACACTACAAGACTATAAAGAGACTTGCACAAAGTAGTACTGAAAGTAATACTAAGCAAAGTAAAGAAATACTAATATATTAAAGTAAAGTACTAAAGGAAAGATACAAGAACAATACTAGACTCCCTAGAAGGCGACTCCGGAGACCCCAAGCTTGCTTGAATCAACTCTAACTCCCACTACTAGACTAACAACTACTTGATCTCTCAAGCTTATGAGTATGAAGATGCAAGATGATTTACAAGTGAGGATCTAGTAGCTAGTTATAGAGGGAGATGGAGTAGGGGCTACTCCAGTGCCACGTCAGCGATCCGTGTGATGTTGCTTGATAGCCCTTGGATGCAACCGACCTTGGAACCACCTCAAATCCAATGGCTAGCATCATTTTAGCATGTGTGAAATGTGGGGAAGTCAGTGGGAGCAAACCAACCTCGGCTGGCCACTAGGGGGGATCGGCCGATCCCCCTATGATAGGTGGGGCCAGCCTAGGTTTGTTGGCTGGTGTCCCCACTTGTCATAGAGTCTGATTCTCCATCTTGTTGTACTTTGTCATGCCGGTTTTCTGACATGTGGACCCATGAATCCGTGTGCTCTTGATTTCAGCCGTTGAGAGAAAGCACAATCCGATCTGAAGGCTGAGAATTGCTTCTAGGAGGTTGCCTTGGATCCTGCCTACGTGGCACCTTGAGGAGGTGGCACAGGGGGATTGGCCGATCCCCCATGTGGGCCCATCTTGGTTGCTTTTTGTGCCATTTCATGCTACCTACAAATCACAAGCTGAAAGTACAAGGATAACTAGTTATTGATAAAATGTGTTCATGAATGTTTAATCTTCCTTGAAATCGAGGCCTGTTGATGGTGTTTTGGATGTGCATTTTGATGCTATAATTACCGTCAACAAGATCCCCCAGGCTTGACCTTTGCTTGTCTCAAGCAAATAATTAGGGCTTGGCCTCGGTGGATTAGATAAAGTTACTATGCTAACATTTCAAGAGTACCAGGTGCACAACAAAGTTCTTCTCCTTGAATGAAAAATTTAGCTAAGTAAAACTCACCCATATTACCCTAGTACTCTATGGGGCTTATGGCATTTTCCTTTGTCTTGAGTGGTTGAAGGATAGAACAGTTCGACCAGAGCACTATTTTTCTTGATCTTTAGCAAGTTTCATACTGGTGGTTTTGTGAAGTTTTCAAAAGAATTCTAAAGTGTCCCTCAAATGGTTCTCTCAAGTCTCTTAATGGTGTATGATTCCTCACCAAGGTATACAATAAGTTTCCTCGAAAGTTTGATTAGGCTTATGTGGAGCTTAAGGTATGGATGAAAGAGATGGCATACTTACTTTGCATATGTTGCGCAGTCAAAACTCAGATCCCTGTAGAGAAGTGTCATACTCCCAGATCAAGATGTGCAAGTGTAAGGAGTGGAGTGGATGGTGGATAGTATATGTGGAATGGATGGTGGATAGGTTGCTCCTCTAATTGATGACTTCTCTTTTTCTAATGAGGCAAGGCTAGAGTCTAATTGCTTCCTTTCTTTCCCCTCTCTTTTTTTGAGAGAGAGGGTATCTCTGATATCTTGAAAGGAACTAATACTTATTCATGCTAGCCTTTAACTATGCCTCATATACCAAGTGCTAATCTTAGAGAGAATGAAATGTTTGACTTTTAAAGCATGGAGCAACCCATATGGTGGAGATGGTATGAATGTGCACTTCCAAAGTAGAAGTGGTAGAGGGATATGTATGAATGGAGCTGCGTACTCCCAGAGTGGAAGCAACATGGTGGTGCGGTGTATGGGTAAATGCGTACTTCCAAGATGGAGGTAGCAAATGAGTTTGTGGTTGGTTGATTCTTGATCTGAGGAGCATGATAAATCTCTAAACAAGGGTCACAAGCCTTGACCACACTCAACACAAAGCAAATAGCATATGTAGAAGATTTGCAACATTGTAATGTATATTTGGCTCTGGTAGAAATTTTATAACCATTGAGGAACAAATTAGTTTTTGGTCATTTTTAGAAAATAAATCTTTGGTACTCAACAAGCTTAGAACAATATTATAGCAGCTCCTATCATACTATCTCGTATCCCTCAATGACTTAGACGCAGTTATTAGCACTCGCAACCCACAAAGTTTTAGGTTCATGATGGTCTAGTGCAGCTAAGTAATTCATACTTGGAGAAGCATTAAGTTGTAAACTAGGCACTAGAGAAACGTTAACAAAGAACCCACTCATCATTTCCAGAAGAAAGATAACCATTCACGAAAATGAACTAAGGGAATAAGCAAGCTAAATATTTTTGGTCTTTTTAAATTTAAAATGCAGAAAATAAATGCAGAAAATAAAAGAGTGGATAGCAAGATACTCATCTGAGTGGGAGAGAGGATCTCCCACAAGCTGGCTCTTGGCTCATTGTGGTGGATAGAAGTGGTGGAACCAATCAGCTTGGCGTCGAAGTTCTTCTTTGTGGAATGCTTGCGCCATCTGTGCATTATGCTGGGCAATCTGTAGAGTCACCTGCTACTCCACGTGATAGTGCCCATGTCGTTGTGAGGTCGTCGATGTTCGTCCTTGGAGGACGTCACCCTCGAGGCTAAGAGGTGTGCTGATGGGGCGAAGGTATGCCCATGGACTCTGATCTGTCCATAGAGCTTACCTCCTCTCCCCTCTCAACATCGTCTCCTACTATACATGAGGGGCCTACTTCATCCATCCAGGCAGCTCGTGACATACCTCTTGTCACCCTATGTGTACCTGCAAAATATGGCTCTACCCGAGGGGCCTAGCTTGATGGTTAGTGTGCGGAGCCTATACAGCTGACGTTGCTCACAAGGGAGCAAGATCTCAGCTGTATGGCCCAGGTAAACCATGATAAACTCACCATCGGGACCCTTCTTAAGAACACCCATTCGAACGAAAAACTCTTCCCCCAAAATGTCTCTCAGATGAGAGATGGAAGCACACTCATGGGAATCGAGCAAACCAAAAGATTCGGCCAAACAGCTGATAAAGGAAGTGAAATAGATTGGCCTATCAAGTGTGGCATAACCTTGCATGTGAAACTTTCCTCTTCTTAACCATGGCAAAAAGCATTTTAAGCTCAACATCTTGTAAATGAAAGCCATTGGTTCCAAGAAAAAGAGTGACAAACATCCAATAATGGATAAAGCGCAAAGTTGGGTTATGAATTTCTCGGGCAGTGGGACAAGAAGAATCACTCGAACCAGAAATTGCCTTCCAAAGTCTAGTCTTATCAAAATCGTGAATGGCAAAATTCAAATCAAGAGAGCAATCATGATCACAACCTAGAGCGGTGTTAAGCGCACTCCAAGTCATATCAAAATCCAAATTGAACATTCGAAAAGTTACCCCATTTTGAGAAGTTTTCAAAGTGCATAAGACCTCTTGGGTAAGCAATTCAATGCTAACTCAGGAATCATCCAAAAACCACCCCAGCCAATTGTGTTAAAAACGGTTTTGAACTCGGAGGTCATACCTGAGCGATCTAAGAGATCAGGGTCGATGATGCCGGTGGAGGCGTAGGCGATGTTGCAAAGAGTGTGATACTTTTGCAGCTCCTCGGGACTCAGTATGAGGCCACTTTCAGGCTCCATCACTCTTGTAGGGGGTGCATAAGGTACCAAGGAGTGGTGAACCTCTGCATCCACTTGCCTTGAGTGGCTCCCCTGGTCGGAGCGTTGAGAGCTACGAGAGGAACCATGACCTCGGGCCCAATTGATGTTCTCCATGACCCTCTTCTTCATCTTAGCTGCAGGGGTGAGTCTAGCCAAACTCCTACTACCACTACTATGCAACTAAAACTGAATATTTTTGGTGTTTTTGTTTATGAGATACTAGAACTAAACTAAGCTTGAGAAGAGACTTGCAACAAAGAAGGAAAGAAGGGGACTTGTGAGCTCGAGATGATTCTGGTTGTTTGAGTTGAGGAATGAGCTCACATTGCCCTGGTATTTATAGGGGGAGAAGGACACCAGGTGGGCCCATCTACAGGGATCGGCCGATCCCTCCCCTACGGGGTTTGAATTTGAATTTTGCTTTAGGCAAGGAATCTTGCTTTACTGAGACAAGCTTTGTCGGAATTTTTTGGAAAGCCTCCAAAGAGGGGATCAGCTGAGCCCCTACTTTGGACTTTTCAGCTTTAGCTTTTGTGTCATCAGTTGTCTGATAAAGCAGATGCTGGATGTGTGACAAGAAATGCTATTGCTTTTCAGAGATTCCCTAGCCCAGTGTTTGGTGAAAGGTAAAAAGATGTTTGGCTAAAGAGGGGACATGACTAAAGCTATGACAGTTTTGCATGTGTGTCTCCTCTTTGCAGGAAGTGGAAAGATAGTGGTCCAAAAGCAAAAGATGGAATCTATGCTTAAAGTGAAAGTGGACCACTACTTTTCAGATTCTGTCTGGGATGCTCTATATGTTTGTGTGTGGCAAAAGGAGACAACAGGGTGCAGAGGGGGACAAGTTGGGGATTGGCTGATCCCCACTTGAGCTCCTCAGGAGCAACCAAGTGCTGTGTCGGAATCATAGCATCGAGAAGAGTAAAGGCAAACAGGAAAGGATGGCTGTGGGCCTAGTAAGGGGCTCGGCCCTATGGGAGGTCCCATAGCTCAGATCTTTATTGCAAACTATCCTCAAGATTTTATTCTGAATGACTAAGTTATTTTGCAAAAATAAAGATGCAAGATAAAAACTTTAAATATGCAAGATTGAAATTAAACATGCAATACAAAATTTAAAATGTAGAATTTAAATATGCAGATAAATACTGACATACCTTATCAGCGAGGACTCTGTATTTTAGGTCCACAGAGCGAGGACCTCTCCGTCATGTCCATTCTGTGGAGACATCTGTTGATCCCGGAGATGGGGACCGTGACTGCACCTCCTTTGCCCTCCATTCTTGTTTGACTTCTATTGGCGTCTCCGTGGGTTCTTGTTCTTTGGCTTCAACCTTTTTGGCTGATGCACTCTTCTAGCAGTTCTTCCTTCGGTGGTGGTTGCGGCGAGGTTTAGGCTGGGGAGCCTTTTCCTCTTCCTGCATGTCAACTTTAAAACCATTGAAGGGAACTCTTACCCTCCATCCACTGTCGAACTGCATGTGGATCTAGGCAGCCCCCATGTAAATGGTGGCGTCCACCATGCTCAGGAATAGACGTCCCAAGATGATGGGGACGTCGGTGTTTGACCCCATGTCCAACACAATGAAGTCAACCACGACGTAGTGTTCTTGATCTTGATCAAGATGTCCCTTGCCAGTCCCTCTGGGAACCAGATGGTCTGATCGGCCATCTGCAGACGTAAAAATGTGGAGTCCAATGGACCTCCTAACAGGTTATCATAAGTTACCTTGGATATGATGTTGACTCCTAATCCAAGGTTGTAGAAGGCGTTGTTGAAAATCTATGGTTCGATCTGGCAAGTGATTGTGGGCAGGCCTGGGTTGTCCCTCTTGACTGGGAATGGTGAGTCCAACTTGTTGACCCAGATGGACTTTGGCCACGAGTTCGTGAACCACATGTTTACCAGCCTGACCCCCTCAATTGGATCTTCAGGCTTCCTAGGAATCTTACCTTGCTCAGAGGATGGGAAAACTGCTGCTAACTGAGCTAATTGTGTTTCTAGCATTTTATTAAAGCTCAACTTGTTTTTCATAGCAGAGTTAAAGCTATCCATCTTTTCACTAAGACTTTCAAGAATCTTGTCATTAGCCATCATTTTATTACTTATATTGTCATTGATTTTAGTCTGGCCTAAGACAAGATCTTTTAAGGAAGGTTGGTTACTAAAACTGTTATTAAAATTATTGCTGTAACCATTACCTTGGCCTTGGTAGAAGGGGCGCGAGTTCCATCCTTGTTGTTGCTGTTGTGCGGGCCAGTACCCGTTGTTGTTGTGGTTGTTGTTGATGAAGCTCACATCCTCCTTTGTCTCAGGGCAATCATTACCCGAGTGATCGCCTCCTCCGCACACCTCACACTAGGTGTCGGCTGTGATGGCTTGTACGGGGGCGTAAGGTTGGATGGCCTCTAGTTCCTTTTAGGAACTTTCCTCAACTTTCTTCATGAGGAGGTCCATCTTGGCACAGAGCATGTCCACTTCGCTGAGGGTGTGGACACCTCTTTTCTTGGGCTAGAGGCGTTCCTCATTCCATCCTTGGTTGGTAACCATTTTCTCAATGTGGTCCTTAGCATCCTTGTCTTTATGTTGCAAGAATACACCTCCTGCTGCTGCATCAAGATGACTACGGGCTGCACCGGTCAGCCCATGGTAGAAACCTTGAATGAGGAGCCATTCCTCTATCCCATGATGAGGACATGTGCGAATGTACTCCTGAAGACGTTCGCAAGCTTCGGGAATCATCTCATCAGCCTATTGCTGGAAGCTCGAGATCTTCCCCTGTAGGGCACTGGTCTTGACTGACAGGAAGAACTTCTTGAGGAACGCATTGGCACACTTGTCCCAGCTTGTGCACTCCACCTTGTTGGAGTAGAACCATTTCTTCGCCTTTCCCAACAATGAGAACGGGAAGAGGTGGAGACGGATGGCGTCTACTGCAACATTCTTGACGGTGAATGTGTCACATAGCTCTAGGAAGTGTTGGAGATGAGCATTGGTGTCCTCATGTGGCTTTCCACAAAACTGCTGAGATTGCACCATGTAGATCATGGCCGGTTTGATCTCGAAGGTACCATCCCCCAAGTTGAGCTGTGGTCCCGTCGCGACATAATCGGTTGACGGGGCTGAGTACTCAGAGATGGTCTTTTGGGCCATGGCTTCCTGAACTGGTGATGAAACTGAGCTTCCCTCTAAGAATGGCTCGAGATTCAAGATGAACCTCTATGGTGGGACTAGATGGCGTTTAGCTCTCCTCAACAACTACTCAGGATCTTCAATGAAGTTTGATGGCAGTTGGAAACTGTTCATACACTATCTAAATTTTAACGATAACGAGAAACAAGACAAGTGAGGGGTTAGTCCCTAACACTAGTTGATATCTAAGGTGATAGTAAACTCTGGATTCTCTCTTATTAAAAACTCCTAGGCTAATGCTTTCCCCAGCAAGGGCGCCAGAAATGCCACGTGTGTGGTAATTCTAGACTAGTGGATAATTCCGCAAGCGCACTTTCGACGAAATCTAGTCGGCAGTCTACCTTGGGGTATACCCAGTGTTCGCCTAAACGGCCTAAACGGCCGATTAAACGGTAAACGGTGGCAAACTGTTTTGTTTAGGGGGTAAACGGGAAATTAAACGGTTGACCGTTTAAACGGTCAAAAAACGGGGAAAACGGTCTAAACGGCCTACACGGAACGGTTGTAAACGGTGTTAAACGGCTGTTTAAATGGCCGTTTAGGCAAACACCAGGTGAATCTAGTTGAATTTTATATTAACAATTTGTATACTTAAATTTATTATATTTATAAATATATAAAATTGATTTGTTATATGCATAAATATGTATATTTAATTATTCTAACATGCATAAACATATATACATAATAAAATAAATGGATTTTAGTTGCATAAATATGTATAAATGATAGAATGATTGATTTTACATTAAAAATATGAACATTTTTGTAATATTGTGTAAAACCGTTTAGACCGTTTTAATCCGTTTAAACACCGTCTAAACAGTTTAAACGCTAAACGAAGGGTGACCGACTGTTTACCGTTTAGCGTTTAGGATAACATTGGGTATACCAACAGTAGTAGTTTATCGATAGGCAGGTGTGCAAGCTACAAACTCGATGGTGACGCAAAACACAGACAAGGATTTTATCTAGGTTCGGCCATCGTGTGGGCGTAATACCTACGCCCTGTGTCTGATTGTATTGATCTGAGATGAGTTGAATTGTGTATGACCTAAGGGGGTCCCTTGCCTCTCCTTATATAGTCCAGAGGGCAGGGTTACATATCTGGAAACTAATCCTAGTTGGTTATAATTGCCATTAATCTAATATCAATCCCTATTCTAAACGACTAGAATCTTGCTTGATCTCCATGTCTTGTTTCCTTGCGCAAAACTCCAAACTGTTGGATCAAGCTTCAAGCTGCCTTGTAATGGGCCAAATCTCCTGGCCCAAGTCTAGGCGTAAGGGTATAGGGGTTTATACCCCCACAGCTAGTCCCCGAGCTCCATGTATTATGATGTAACACTCCATCTCGTGCTTCTTCGACCAGTGAGGCTTGACATTTTCGACAAATAGAAAAATCACCCGAACAACTGGAGCTGTATTTTGACCAACTCTAATGACAGTTGATCAACATTATCATCGAAGAAGCAGATTGTTCGAATAATGCATGGTGCTCTAAATCAAAAAATATTTCTTTCCTAATGAAGTGTGCCCACTTTACTTTTCGTAAGAAATATACACTCATAAAAAATAAGCATATTCACCGCAAGGTGAAGTGTGCCCACTTAGTCCCCGAGCCTGGTAGTAGGTGACGTAGGCACGTGGTGCAAGGGTCTAAAAAGAAAAATCCACGTAGAAATTTTGATGCTAAAATGCATCGCCAGATGCATCTTACTAATGTAGTCCCCGGGCTTGCTGGAAGGCAAAGTATGAACCTTGTAGCAAGGTCTAAAATTAAAAGTAAAATGACCTCTCACTTGCACATGAATCCAGTTCCTATGTAACTGTACGAGTAGTCCCCAAGCTGTGCTCGGAGAGTGATTGAGGAGTCCTTGAGCATGGTTGGGGATGTAATCGTGCTCGAGAATCGGCACAGTCCTCTATTTCATAAGCAGACTGGTCGACCAGTCCCCGAGCATACCGTGCTCGGTGGTCGGTGCAGTCCCCAGCTTCATAAACAGACTGGTCGACCAGTTGCCGAGTATACCGTGCTCGGTGGTCGGTGCAGTCTCCAGACACTGGACAAGTCCAAACAAACTCTCCATCTCAGTAAACCCTTTGCTTGAGTTTTGAAATCGTCATGCCCCTTCATCCATTAATTTGCGATGTGACAGGGCGTCCGGCCATCTTGTCAGTCCAGCGCGTGAAAAGGAGTGCAATCTGGCAGCGCAGCCGCTCATCACGTGAACCGAATCAAAAGTAGTTCCAACAATCATTAAAAAATGTAGCAGATTTACTGCAACAAAAATTGGAAACTAAAACGCCATTCTTGCCGTATAAACCGCACATTTCCCTAAGATTCGGGAAGTGGAAGAGGTGGTTCCCTTGTTATAAATAGCCAAAGCATCATGGTACTGGATCTTCACCCACCGGTTGCATACACCAGCCTTTCGCCTTTGTCCTCCTTGCCTTCCCCTAGCCAGTTAGTGTCACACCTCAAAATTTCCTACTTTGGAATGTGAAATAGAAAATAGTAAAACAAAGCCAAAGGTTTTATGATTTATAAAATATTCTAACTTTAGTTATGTTGTCAACATTTTAGATAGTTGAAAAATGTGGGTTTAAAATTTTTGAAATTCAACTTAGTGGTTTGTTGCATTCATGCCGTTGCATAGAGTTTATGCTTGAAAAATTAATTTATCTGTTTCCAAAATACGCCTAGGGTTTGTTCCCAACTTCTTCTCCCCAAATACCAAATCAATATCTAGAACTCCAACCTTCCAACATTCTAGAAAATACTGGCCTAAACATCCTCTCATTTATTTTCTTTCTCGAGCTCTTAGTCAATTTGATGACAATATATCTACATGTCAATCTTTTCTCCTCTCTTATCTTGTCATACAGATGAGTCTCAAATTGGGTTAAAATCTATGCATTCATCTAGCCCATCCTGACAACTCCTACTTCTTCTCTCTTTTCGCTAATGGATCAATCATCAGTCCACAAATTGAAAATTTCTCCACATCATGGAACAAGCCAATCAAGCCTCTCCATATCTCTTTCACGTGAAAATGTTGCAGCCCCTACTCTCTCCTTCATGCAAAAATAATATTCACATAATGCTCATGCCTAAAATTTTCTGGACCCACTTTACTTCTCCATTTATTTATTTATTTTCATCACTTCCAGTGGCATGCAGCCATTCATTCTCCCTGGCTGCACCCCACGCCTGCTCCCTTTCCTCACATGCCTAACAAAAACCATATCTCATTCTTTCTCCTTTAATTCCCAAGGTAATACCTCCCTTTAATCCTCTCTTTTGCCAACCTTTACTCCATTAGTTTGCATGCATGAACATACAGTAGCACCCCTTCTCTTTTCCTATGGCGCAACCTCCTCTTCCACATGCAAAATGGCAACATCTAATGCCTACTCTCTTAACTCCCTGGCCTAATTTCTTTTGCATGTCTCTTTCCATCTCTCTTTACTTCTCTATTTGCAGCAACCATTTTTATTCATTCGATTTTGCTCTCTCTTCAATTACATGCATAACAATATCTCCTCTCCCATCTCTCACCTAAGAAAATAGCACTCTATATGTGGCACCTCCTCTCTTTCTTCTCATGCAAAAACAGCCCCCAATGCCCACTGGTTCATCCTTAATGCCCTCCTTAATTCAGATGAGTAAAGTGCAGGCATAATTCTTTGTCTCACATTTTTGCATGCATACATGTACCTATCTTTTCTCCTACCTTTCTCCATCACGCATGCAAGCAGATGGACAGCACCACACTGTCGGCATCTTCTCTTATGCCACCCCTTTTCTCTTCCTCCATGCAAGAGTTATGTCTACAACAATTTTCTTCTCTTAATTCCTTGCCCCATCTCATTTGCATGCCTTCCTTCATTCTATCTTTAATCCTTTCCTAATAACAGCCATATGTGCTCCTACCTTCCCTCATGCACAAGCAGAAGGACATGCATCTCCTCCCCCGCTGCCCAAGCCATTCCTTCTCATGCAAAAAAATATATGCACCTCTTCTATACTCCTCTTAATTCCCTAGACAAACTCTCTTTAGAGTGTTTTATTTACTCCATCAATAAATCTCTTTTCTTCAAATGGTAAACATGCAGCAGCAATATTTCATCAACATGTTGCCCCTCTGCTCTCCTAATTAATGCCGACCTTCCCCTTTTCTCCATGCAAAATGGCAGCACTTAATCCCTTGACTCACCTCTCTTGTGTGCACATTTACTCCATCTTTTAAATGGCATACATGCACACAACAAACAACCATTCCTCCTCTCATTTACTCACACATAAAACCAGCAGCCCACACCTCTCATCCTCTCTTAACTTCATTCTTTCACTCACCCATTTTAATTCTCATCAAGTGCATGCACCCATGCAGCAAACCCACAGCTATATATACCTCCTTCTCTCTCCCTCACGCCACCACCAGAGAAGAAGCACCCTTATCTCCTCCCCTCCCTCCATCAGATGGGCGCCCTCCTCCTCTCCTTTTACCATGGCAGCAGTTCCAACTCCCTCTCCTTCCCCTCCATCAAAACCGAAGGAAAAACGTGTCTGCAGTTCTGTTTTGCCACTGCACATCTCTTTTCGTTGCCGGATTCCTGGAATTCTTTGCATGGTGTTGCGGTAAGGATCATGGACTTATCTATTCTTTACTGAGAAACACATGTTCATCATGTCCCCTCTCTGTTGTGATGTTTTAAGGAAAATCATGGTGATGTAGTGTGCCATGGAGATCACTCCGGTGTGTGTGTCGCCATCTCTCTGAACCTGCAGTGGAATCCTATCAACCACCATTACCGCTGCTTCTGTACATGACATGGTGATGACGCCCATCCCTTTTTCCTCTTTGTTCTTGCTGCTCAAACCCCTCTCATTCATCGCTTTGATCTTTCATGTGGCGCAGATCATCTCTGAAGTGAAATTGGCGCCATCTCATTGATCACCAACTGTTTGCTGTCCATCATTGGTGTTAGACACCATTGAGGTCTTGTCCAGCAACCATGAACCTCGATGTGAGCCCCTCTCCCCTATCCCCATCTAGTATACATGTTATTTTCCATAAATTGTGAGCCACAGTCCAAGTTTGATCGAATTCCGACAAAATTTCCCCTCAATTGTGTTGTTGTCTGTTTTGGACAGCGGTGCTGTTGGCGATCAGCGTTCATGATCTCCATGGATCCAATAAGCTCTATGATGAATCCTTTGACTATAAGATCACTTATATATTTACACACATCTCTGCAAAATTTCATAGCAAGAGACTTCAAGATGAAAGATATATCATCGTCTTTTTAGTGTTTGCTGTCCCTGCTGTTTCAGCAGGCGTTTGCCTCTATTTGGTACTGTTGTTTCCCATAATACATTAGTCAAATCATCAAACCCTTCATACAGCATGTGTCTGTAATTGTTGCACATGCCTCTGCAAAGTTTCATGTCTATAGGATCAAATATGCAAGAGATATGATCCTATCTTTTGCTCACTGTCCCTGCAGCCCCGCAGCAAGAGTTCCTACTAATTGGCATGTGCATTCCCATTGTTCAGTCACTCCAGTGACCATGTCCTTCAACCAAAATGTGTCTCATATCCTTGCACACGTCTCTGAGAAGTTTTTTGGCCATAGGATCAAAGACGAACCATATATCTTTCTTTTAGTCCTCGCTGTCCCTGCTACCCTGCAGCCGCGCTGCAGCCGATTGGCGAGTGCGTTCTCGAAAATCCACTACTCTGTTTGTCAAATCCTTTAACCCACCTATGTATCATGAACTTGAACATGCCTCTGCAAGTTGGTTTTTCCATGGGTGCCATCATGGGCGTGATATAGAGGCCACAGTACTGCTACCGCTGCTGTCCAGCAGACAGCAGTGGAACTCGTTTTGCAGTCACGTTTTCCAGTCATCCAATGCTTAAAATAACTTCCACTTATGCCATAACATACTACAAAGTATCCATGAAAGCTTCACAAAATTTATTTCTCATTTTGGTGATACAAACACCATGCCTTTCGTGATCAAAACCTTTGCTGCCCACCAAAAAATACGTCTTGTGTACACTATTCACGATAACCATGTGCCCTGCTGATCCAATATGTGTCTCCATACACTAGTTAACCGTGACGTGTCCTCATATATCCTCTACATATATCCAGCAGCACTAACTCATATATTAAAGGAGTGGTTAGAACACAATATATATAATGAACATCCTTGTTAGCCTTGTAATCTTTGTGTTTCGCTCTCCCCAAATTCCAACCGTCTCAACCACTACCACTATCACTTAGTCATCACTTTCTATAACTCTGAGTCATCTCATAGTCAAAACCTAACCAAAGCTCCTTTTCCCCAAAAGTCATGTGGTTATCAAAGCCTCAACCTCTATGTAAGTTTCCTTCTATCAGGATTGCATAATCGTTCCATGATATCTAGCCCTGAAACTCCCTATGCTTACTCTATTCTTCATAATGTTCGGTCCATCTTGTATACGATCCTTTGATCATTTACCCTCCATCTATAAATCTACATTCTTCCCAAATATTTCAAGTTTTCCCACCCACATCATGTTTACTCTAATCCTATCATTTATCAAACATTCTAGTCTCTATGTGGCATATCTTTTAATCATCGCTTTTCTGTTAGTTGTTTTTGTGCTCAACGATCGTAGTTGCAAGTTCTACGTGTTTAAAACATTTATCCTATTTTGTAATGCTTGGTGTACTGGTTTTAGGTTCTTGTGATGCTTGTACCAGTTGATTGATAACGTTAGAAGAGGGGCTCTACAAGGATGATCAAGAAGTTGGATAGCAAGACTTTGGAAGGCAAGTGTAACATGAGTTCCCTTGTTACCTAATAACTATTTAATCATCTCTTCATGTGCATGTGTCTAATATGATAAACCCCAAAGGACTTTACCTAGAACTTTTGTTATCCTGAATCCCTTGTTACCATGGGTTATGCATATGGGTAGTTTTGCTTAGTCTACAATCACCAAACAATGTAATGTTAATCTTGATTAATGGATTATGTAAGTAATGATAAAATGATGCTTCTAAGCAACATGGATAGAAGGGGCTAGAGCATTGGGCCTTTTTGGGTGCTCTAGTCTGCCCTCCGTAAGGACTGAATCTTAAAGCGGCCACCCAGGATTTACCGTACAACCATGAGAGCTACATGGCTCTGGCTTTAGCTCAGTAAACTGAACTTCTCTAACTTGTTAGTGGTTACCGAATGGTGCAAGAGGGGGGTGCCTCGTGGTGTATAGTTGTTTTCCTACCTTGGTGTGTATAGTGCCGCGACCACATGTGCCTCTTGGAGAAGGACACCTATGCACACTTGCCATTGAAACCTCGCGGCTACTAACTTGTTAGGGGGACTTTCGAAAGGCTTCATAGTGAACCCTGCAGACTTACCTTGGAAGTGAGCCAAGAGGCTGATCACCTCGGGCATATGGGTAACACGACTCATGGTGATAGTGTACAAGCTCTGCAGAGTGTTTTAAAATTGATATATCAGCCGTGCTCACGGACACGAGCGGCCTGGATCCTTTTCGAGATAGATGGTTCTATGGATGGTTTGGGCGACCATTAATCTTGATGATAATTATCGTACTTCTCACCTTGGGAGCTTAAGCATAACCTAGCAACATAGGTTTAATAATAAAATATTACCAACTAAAAATGCTTATCGCAGTCAAAACAAGTCAAGCCTTTTGAGCCTTGCATCCCTCATGTTATACTTGTCGAGTATGGTGCGCTCACACTTGCTTTACATTTGACAATCAAAAATCCCGGATGGGTACCAGATGGTGTTACAAAGGCAGAGTTCCCTCAAATGTTCCAGGAGTACTAGGCGAGTGTACCCCCAGTCAACTGTCCGTGTGGGAAATGGATACCCAAAGTGAAGATTAGGATTAGTGTTCGCTATGCTTTGTAATAGATGTAAGCCATGTTGTAACTATGTTCCGATATATAATAAAGCATTGTTCTTGATATTCTCCATATTTGTCGCTATATGTGGCATGTGGACATCCTGGGCACACATATATTTAGCGCTTGGTCTTCTTTAGAAAACTGGGTGTGACAGTTAGATCTAGTTCATGTTTACGGGAGCGAAATGGCCAAGAGCGATTCGAAAAAGCGAGCTGAGATGATGGCAAAGGAGTGGAAGAAATCCAGGTGCACCACCAAGTCCCTCAACGAGCTCATCAAGATGGGGCTGCTGCACAACCAAGAACTCAACGGCTGGAGGGTGCCGTCAGGAGAGAGCTTCCCGGACCTGAGAGCTGGTGAGATTGTCATCTTTGAAGACTTCTTTAAGATGGGTTTTGGGGTTCCAGTTCATCCATTTCTTCAAGGCTTGATTCTCTACTATGAGATTGGATTTGCAATCTGCACCTAAACTTGATTCTTCTTATTGCGACTTTTATCCATCTCTACGAAGCTTTTGTGGGGATCAAACCACATTTTGACCTATTTCGTTACTTGTTTTTTCTGACGAAGAAGGGTGCAGTTGGGGGCTCCAAGATTGCTGGTGGAGTATACCTCAATCTTCATGATGGGATGAAAAATCGCTATCTCAACTGCCCCTAGAACACATCTCTATTTGAGTGGTATAAGAGATGGTTTTACATCCGAGAAGAGCCGAACAGCGCCACGTTTTGTGACGTTGGCTATGTTCCAGAGAAGAGAGTTAGCTAGACAGACCGACTAGAATACTCCGGTCAGGTTGAAGAGTTGATGAACCTGATCGAATGGTTGCGTTTGGATGAGCCTGGCATGGTGTGGCAGAACCTCCTAAGTGTTTGGGCCCACCGGCACCTGTCATTGTCCCAAAGACCTCTGACGGTGATGCCGGGGATCCTCCCACTCTAGAAGTCCGATGAGCATCTCAGGACGCTCATTCCACCGCTACCTGGGGCGATTCAAACAAACTCGTCTTGACCACCAGCCATGGTAAGTTACCGAAAATTTCTTCTCCTCGCCCTTACATGATAGCAAGTGGCCACCTTAACACCAGGATCACTCGTTGCGAAGACATTGCAGTATCACAGACGACACAAGACCAAAATAATATTTCAGAGTAAAACAGCGGAAGTATTACATAACTTAATTTACAAAAGGAGTTCTTCCAAATAGTAGAGTGTTATTACAAGCCAGGTCCAGCGGAGCAACTTAAACTTTAGTAAACAGATTACAAATTTACAGACCCTGCCCATGGGTCACGCTCACTCTTCTTCGTCGTCAACCTCGACGACGGTCACACAACAGGGTCCGAAACAAGTCGGCTCCTGAACTTCACCTGCAATAGGGGTTATGAAACCCTGAGTACGGGAGTACTCAACAAGACTTACCCGGTAGAAAAAGAGGAGAAAATTAGAAATGCAGGCTTAGGGTAGACAAGGGGGTGGCTGAGCAAGGAGCCAAAGTGTTTTGCCAAAAAGCTTACTAATAGTGCATCCTTACTTTCAAGTTTTACCCACGAATTCCTCTCCTTAAGAGGTCGAGGAGTTCGAGGACAGTCTATCTAGTTGCCTTTCACAGACAGGTCTGTGAACTCCTAGTCCTTATTCAAAGTATTATCTATCCAACGGCCATAGCTTCATGTCACTCTGAGTTCGGGAATTGGGATCCGAACCTCATGAGACATTTTCCCCTTTCTCATTTTATCACTTAGTTGCATAATTAACTACGATGAGGGTCGAAGGAATTGAGTCTCCCAATCGGGGAGCAACGACGATTCGAATCGCTTAGCAATCCAGCTGGAGTTCCTAACCACCCGACATATGTAGAACCAAATCTTGCATATATCAACCCAAATCAAGTTCTCCCCAAATTTGACCAGGTTCGCGGCACCCGAGAGCACAGTACTCCACCATCCTACAGCCGATCTAGATATCTCCCGGTCATCTCAGATCCGTAAGGTGGGTACACACTACTCTCGCCATCGCTCCACACCCAGTGCGCGAGTAGCTGTTCGCGTCGAGGGATCACAAGACCGGGCTTACCGAGGGCAAGTGGCTAGTACTATAAATTCTCAACCCAGCAGGCCATCAACGGACCGGTCCTTAACCGACACAGTTGGAGACACTACTTTAAGACTCCATTCTTAAAGCAAGTCCACCGACCGGTCTCAAGTTGAAACATCATTAACCATAAGTGTATTCCACAACAACCCTTCAAACTTTCTTAGTTGAAAACCTATCTAATAGCAGGGCTAAGCATCACTACGCAATTTTAAAATAAAATAGGTGCCAAGGACAAGATAACAAATATCAAGGTAGTAAATGCAGCAAGTAGGTTAACCCAATTCTCGACTACCTAATGCAGCATTTTCAATTTATAAGGGATAAAAGATTTAAAACATTCAAGGAGGGGTTAATGCATCCGGGGCTTGCCTTGGTTGCAGGGTTGAGAGGGACCCTCGGAGACTTCCCAAGTCTCGGATCCTACTTCCTCGAATGGAGCACCGACTTCGGGGTTCGGCTCAACGGTTGCTCCTTCGGTCACGTGCACTACACGTGAAATGATGGATGCTCATGATATGCATATGACAAATATTTGAGAAGGACCGAGTCGAGTACAACTTGCCTTCTCGGTGCAACACAGAATAAACAATAATTAAAGTTGTTTAATATCTTAGTGTATTTACCCAAGAGGTTGCATCTGTAAACCAAAATTCCTCTTAATTCAGAATTATCCTAAATTAACTAATTATTAATCCTTTTACCTTAATTAATTCTTAATTAAGTATTAAGGACAGCAATTAAGCATTAATGCCAAACAATAATTAAATGCCAAAGGTCATGAAGGTTAATGACCTCAGGTCATCACACAATCCCAAAATCACTCAAACCCTAATTGTGAGAATTTAACTAATTATTATCTAATTATTTAGAATTATTATTTTAACTACTAATTAATGGTATAATAATATTTTACTCAAACATTATCCAAATGCCACCAAATTTTGTGTGAAGCCAGGAAATAATATTCAGAGGCACTCCACAAATTTTGGTGATTTTTGGACATATCAGTAAATTATTAAAATTCCTAGAAGTTGTATTTACTAATTAAAAGAGGCAATTTTTATACACATGCAAACTACAAGAAAATAAAACTTAACATTTTTCCTGTGTTCTACTTATTCTATGGAACCTATACAAAAATTTTCATAATTTATGGATCAGCACATGATTTATTACACAACATCAAACTTATGTCACAATTTTGAATAAAAGAAAAAAGAAAAAGCTCACTGCTCCCACGGCCGGCCCGCTTGGCCTTGGCCCAAACCGGCCCGAGCGCTTCCCGCGCCCAGCGCCCTCTCCCCCTCTCTCTCACGCGGTCGCTGACGGGCGGGTCCCGCCCGTCAGTTCCGTCTTCAAGCTTCGGCCGTGGCTTCGGCGAGCTCAAGCACGCCGTCGGCGAGCTCTCGGCCTTCGCGGTGAGACGCATTAGCTTCCCCAGTCTCCCACGCACCCGTAGACACCCTTTGCACCCACTCTCCCCTATCTTAGCCCCCGTGGCCACGGGCACGGCGGATGGCCGCCTCGGCCGGGCACACACCGGCCGCTTCAGGTGAGTAGAGCGCGAAGTGAAAGGCGTAACAGCATCGGTAGCTCACCGCGACTTCAACGAAGCAAGAAGCAGCAGCGGAGAGGCGCGGAGTGATGCTGGCCACGGTGGAGGTGCTTGCGGCGGCGCTCTGGCCGAAGTTGGAGAAGAACGGCTCGGGTTGGAGCTACGGTAGGGTAGAGCTTGCGCTCGGGGGCGCAACCGATGGCGGAGCTCAGGGCGGAGCTGTTGGTGTGCTAAGGTGGCTCGGAAAGGGAGTGGGCACGGCGAATTTTGGAGGGCAACGAAGCTCACCGGCGTCGGGCGCGATGGAAAAAAAAGAGCATGTTGGCCGGTAGAGAAGCTTATAACGCGAACGGAGGAGACGTCCAGCTTCCACGTTGCCTGGCGACGCTAGCAGGCAGGCAGGCTGCGTGCCTGCACGCGTGCACGCGGCGCTGCACGCGCGGCGACCGTGCTGGACAGGGAGCTGGTGATCCTCATCGGATCACTGTAGCTGACCCTTATCCCCTCTTTTCTGTCTTTTTGTGAAATTTGGCCAAAACTTGAACTCAAGCCAAATTGCCACCAAAATGAAAGTTGTGCAAAATTTTATAAGCTACAAATCATATTTTGGTGCCCAAAGCTAGTTTTGAGTGGAACATGGTGAATTTGTCCAAACAGTTTGAAGTTCAAAAATCCAATTTGGGGAAATTCAAAATTTTGAATTGGGGCAGATCAGGGTTTCCAAAATTACTTTGATTTTTCCAAACAACTTGAAAAACTCCCAACATGAAAGTTGTTCAACTTTTTGAGCTCTACAACTTTCATGTTGGTCACTTTTCAAAATTCCAAATATATTTTGAATTGGAGGTTCAAATTGGAAAAGGGGACACTTTTTGGAAATCTGTATTTTCAAAATTACTTTGAATTTTGTATTGAAACTTCAAAAACAAGATCTACAACTTTGCTTTTCAACTCAACCTCAAATTTTGCTTGGTTTTTGAATTGCACAAAAGGGGGCAGTTCTAGGGTTCAAAAATCAGGGTTTCCCCCCAATCTTTCGGAAATCTTTCACCCTAGGGTTTTAGCAACCAACACAAGCATCAATACACAATATAAACACACTTTAATTCCCTAAGCACATTCAACCAAATTAAACTTGTTTTAAGTTAATGCATCAGGGTGTGCTTAACAACTATGTTGTGCAATGCTGATGATGACATGATCCAAATTTTAGTAACCGTAACATCAGGGATGTTACAGCCCTTCCCCCTTAAAGAAATCTCGTCCCCGAGATTTAAAACCTTAGGGTACGTAATGGAAAAGGAAATTTGTCAAACTATTTCACCTTCAACCTTTTTCATAAGACAAGAAGTTGGGGAAGATTACCCAATTATAAACATACATGTACACTAAGTACATGATTTTTGCTACTCTTTTCCTTCACTAGAGTACACCTCTTATTTATTGGGTGCTGTCTTGAAGAGATGCATGGAACTCGGGAAAATTCTCCAGCAGATAATCTTCAGATTCCCATGTGGCTTCCTCTTCAGAGTGTTGGCTCCACTGTACCTTGTACCACTTGGTAGTTGTTCTTCGAGTAACTCTATCTCTTTGGTCCAATACTCGGATAGGATACTCCGAATAAGTTAGATCCGGTTCAAGTTCCATACCTTCAATATCTTGAACTTGGTCTGGTACCCAAAGACACTTTTTCAATTGAGACACATGGAACACATTATGTATCCCGGATAATCATTCGGGCAGTTTAAGGCGGTAAGCTACCTGTCCACATCGGTCAATGATTGGAAATGGACCAAGGTAACGGGGCGCTAACTTGCCTTTAACACCAAAACGATTTACTCCTTTTATTGGAGATACTTTCAAATACACATGATCACCTTTGGCGAACCTTAATGGTCGACGTCTTTTATCGGCATAGCTTTTCTGTCGGGAGTGAGCAACTTTCAAGTTATTTTGGATTTGTCTAACTTTGTTCTCAGTCTCTTTCACTAAGTCAACCTCGAAGAACCATCTTTCTCCGGGTTCCGACCAGTGTAACGGTGTTCGACATCGATGGCCATATAGTGCCTCAAAGGGAGCCATCTTGATACTCTCTTGGTAGCTATTGTTGTAAGAAAACTCTGCTAGAGGCAAGCAGTCATCCCACTTATCTGGAAAATTTAGGGCACAAGATCTCAATAGATCTTCTAGAGTTTGATTCACCCTTTCAGTTTGCCCACCTGTTTGAGGGTGGTAGGCGGTGCTGTATAAAAGTTTGGTGCCCAAAGATTCATGTAAGCATTTCCAGAACTGGGAGACAAATTGTGAAAGGCTGTTCAACCTTGCAGACAACAATGAGCTGTTCAACCTTGCAGACAACAACTTTGTGCGTAGCGACAACCGGAAGCACGCATACAAATTGGGTCGACCAGCTCCAAAGGTAAGGAGTAAGTTTGCACAACCTGCAATTTTTTTCATTGTTGTTCTCCTCCTCCGATAATTTATTACCACCATTTCACAGATTGGAGAGATTGACTGAGTGTCGGTGTATGTGTCACTAGCACCCGGCATGGAGCACCCGGTGGGGGTAGACCCGCCTACGGATAACGCTGCTCGGTGTTATCGATACACCAGCAGCGATGAAGATGACGATTGCGCGGTGCCGACCACCGATGACAGGGTCACCGGCAAGAGGCCAATGGCTAGAGGGCCATCCCGAGCAGGGGTGGTGGCGACAGAGTCGGCCCAAGGACCCTCGTCCAGCCAGGGCTCGGCCTCGGGTGCCCGAGCGCCGAAACGTCGATGACTGCTTTGAGTCATTGATGACGACGTGGAGGAAGCGGAGGTAGCCGCCCGGAAGTGCTCCTGGTACCCAGCGCATGACCCGCTGAAGACCCGCCCACTGCACAATCCCCCGTCGAGGCGCGCCCAGGCCAGGCGCAGCCAATAGTGGCGGCCGGCCGTGCCAAGCGTAGGATCTTCTCAACATTGCATAGGAGCTCCAACCTATAAGTAGAAAAATGTAGCTGTGTCTTTCATAATGTTAGAATTCTAGCGCTTATGATTATTTGGATGAACTTGTAGTGCGGCCTCAGACGTTGACTCCAACGCTGTTGGTTGTTCAAGGCTAACTGAGTAGACCACCATGGAGCAGGCCACCCTAGAGGGGGCCACCCCAGAGCAGCCCACTGCGCAACCTCCGGCTGCCCCGACCAGGGAGGAGGTTGCGACGGCTGCACCGACCAGGGAGGAGATCGCTGCGGCTGCCCCGACTAGGGAGGAGGTCATTGCGGCCGCCCCCCCCACCGAGCAGTGGAGCAGTAGAGGGGGTCAGGGCTCCATCCCCTGCTCATGTGGAGGAGCCGTCAGTCGAGGCGAGGACTCTGCCCGACGCTCCTGACCTGGGGAAGGGATCGATGGCTTCCTCGACCATGGTGGGGAGGAGCGTACAAGGCGAGGGGGCCCAGGCCGGCTCCTAAGATGAGGTGGAGGAGATTCAGGGGCATCCCCATGATGGCCACCAACATATTTATGTCTGGCGTCAGCGCGGGGACCACTGGGCTGGTCATGAGGAGATCGCGGAGGTCAAGGAGGCGGAGAGAGTAGAACGAGCCGCCAAGCGACTTGTTAATGAGGTTAAGGTAAGTGATCTCCGAACTTGAAAATAGAAGGTGCCATCATAACCTTGTCACATGTGTGTGTATATATTTTCTCCGTAGGATGCGATGAAGACGGCGAAATATCATAAAAGATGTTTTGACTAGATTAAAGGAATCGTGGCCGAAAACAAAGCCTTGGCCAAAGAAGTGCAGGTGGTCGACTTGTCTCGGCGACTAGCCAACAAGGATAGGGAAAAAAGGAGTAAGACAAGTGATTGAGGCCGTTCGCGATGCGCGGCTTTTTGTTCCTGTTGAGATAACCGTTGCCGTTGTAGGTCTAGAGGAAGAGCTGGAGCACGTCCAGAAGGAGAAGGACTAGCTCGACCAGGAACGCTCGCATCTTGGAGAGTGAGAGGAAGGCTAGGGAAGAGCTGAGAACAAGGAACCGAGAGTTGACTAGTAAGACCAGACTTGTCGGGTGGATCAAAGACTCTTTCGTTTTGGGACCAATTATTAACTTCCCTTTTTGTCCTTATTGCAGTGTTGAAAGCTAACACCAAGAAGCATCTCGAGGACATGGTGAAGGATCGAGATTCATGGAAAAGCAGGAGTCGAGGATGTCAATCGGGGGTACCCTAACAAACACTCATAACGAGAAGATCCACAAACAATTCGAGGCTCTAGCTCAACGGTCCAGCATAAATACAGGATCACCAAAGCCACAATTCGAACTAGGGCACACTGTCGACCACAGCCTCGAATACGGAAACAAGGTCGAGCGAATGATCAAGGGTTCGATAGCCAGCGACCGTCGATTACGGAAAGAGCGTTGAGCGAATCGGCAAGTGTCGAGCGCAAAAGCGTTCCTCGCCGCCTGTTGCAGGTACGGGAGCCAGAGCATTTAATGTGACTGCCATGCTGCCACCTAACCGGACAGTCACTGGAAGCATGATAGGGGAACAAGCACCCGTCAAATCTCTACTTTTTCTAGCTTTTCCTCAAGATTTGAGAAAAGTACGGCCTGGCATAGTGCAGCAGGCGTAATATCCCATCACGACACCCCTCGAGATGTTCAAGGTCAGCGCTCCTACATCATAAAGCCACCCGTGCCACCTGACCCTTGAATAGGCATGCTCCTTCCTAGGGAAAGATCGAGCGATGGAAGTTAGCGCTTCAACCACTCCAGACATGACTACTGCCATGATGTACAAGCGTGCTCACGCTCAAGCCAATACCAGACGGTGTACAAGCGTGCTCGCGCTCAAGCCAATACCATGTCTCGCCGATCCCGCGCTCCCCGGTGATCTGGTTCGGGAGCCTCGAGTTCATGTCCACCGTCTTCGGCTATGACATGATCCTGCTCTCAGTCAGAGGACCGGGAGGGGCATGCTTCATGCCCAAGCGATCGAAGGCCCCACAGTGGCCTCACCACCACGCTTTCCCACCGAAGAGGAGGCGAGATCAGCATCGCCACCGCCTCACCGCTACCGCACGATCAACACCCCATGCAGGACAAGCAACAGGGGAGGGGCCGACAGCTCCACGTCCCAGAACAGTGGGCACGGTGGACAGGCAGTAGAGCGGCCGCGCAACAGCGCCAAGGGACAACATGCCCCTCCCGCCATCGCCACCATCCGCCCTGTTACCACATGGCCTGTTCGCCACCAGGTGTGATATGACCACGCCACCAACAAGATGTCACAAGCTCCAAGTCAAGCTACACCCACTCAAGTTTCACCTACACCGACACCAGCTCAAGTCATCGATGGACCGATTACACGTAGTCGTGCAAAGAAGCTACAACAAGAGGTCCACGCGCTACTTTGTGAGATTCATTTTAACATTAATGATAATTATATACTACCTAAGTGTTGTACCTTGATTGTACTCAGGTATATAGAAGAAGAGAAGGGAGAATCGGACCATGAAGAACGGACCAGTGCAAGTTCCAGAAGAAGTCAAAAACGGACCAGTGGAAGTCAAAAACGGACCAGTGCAAAGAATCTTCATAACTTTTTACTCACGAAAGCTATGAAGGTCCATGAGCACTTGTTGGAAAGCTTGACGAGTCTACTTTCCAATGAATCTAGTGGCGACCAGTTTGGATACTCCATATTGCCTGCAGACCTGAATTAGTACAGACTGCTCAGAAGGTCAACAGTCTGTCATGACAGAATGTTGGTATAATTGCCAAGTAAAAATGTACCAATCTACAACGTTTCGTGCTGGTTGGCATACATTGCTGGAAAGCCCTTTGAGTCTAGTTTCACACCCAAGAAACGGTTCATCATTTGGACTTCCCAATAAAACGTTATGGTCAGTTTATTGGAAACTGCTCTGGAGGCCAACAGTCACGCGAAGCCACTTCGGGAATCCATTTCGAGGGGACCTTTCACATTGTCTTCCCTTAGAAACTCTATTTCGTTTTCATACCTATCTAGCAGGGCTGTTGCTAGTATAAATACCCCCTAAGACTCATTGTAATCTCAGACTTTGATAATTGAAATACAGAACCCCTTTGTTCAGCTGCGTGCTAACAAATCCAGAGAGTGATCTCTACCCCTTTGCTCTTGTGATTTTCTCGCGGGATTACATAGGCGGCGGCTTCATCTGCTCCCAATTGGTGCTCCTACTCCCTTCAAGGTATTTCTTGATTGATTGTAGGCTGTGTTGGTTGGCTCCTTGAGAGTGTGGTTGGGCGAATCCTCGATTCAGGTTTCCGGTTAAAGACGGTGGTTGGCTTCGAGTTTTATTTGCCAGGTTGCACTAGTTATCGCTGCTTGCAGCAAGTTATCCGGCTGTTCTTCAGCTAGTTATCGGTGTTCATCCTACGTCGTGAAGATCGGGACAACGTGACGCATCAAGGTGAATGCTCCCATTCGGCTTGGACAACGCCACGACATCGCTCGCTAGGACAATATGTCTAGGTGCCAGCACATGCGTAGAGCGGCCACTGGCCCTCTCGCGTGACACGGAGATGCGGCAGCAAACTCAGCTGGAGGCTGAGTGTCCAGGTTTTCCCCAGATACGCTGGCCTCGACGCTTGGGACCTAGGCGGTACACCCTCACCATGCTCAGGCAACAGTTGGTGGAGGAGTGGTGCGGATGCTTCTACACCACCGAGCCAGACCCTAACTCCGAGTCCGACAGCTACGACCCTACGAGGGAGGCTTCAACGTCGATGGGGCTATGGCCACCACGGACGACACGGAGGACGCCGCCGCCGGTGCTCGAGCCCCCGTAGCAGGGGGAGATCCCAGGACACCTGGGAACGACGGGCAGGCAGACCCACCACCTCAAGACGACAAGGCTGCGCAACTTGCGTAGCTACCAGAATTGAAGGCCAAGCTCGACGAGGACCTAGAGCGCCTCAGCCAGCTAGAGCGAGCCCTCGAGTGAGACCAACCGAACCTGCACGGCGGGGGGCACGCGCGGACGTGCTCGAGACGTGTACCAACAGATCGTTGGGGATGAAGAGCCTGAGCCGCTCATCAGCCGTTTCCCTCAAGCCAGTCAAAACATTGTGGCGGCAACCATGCTACTACGCAACATGCCCGAACCCTCAAACTCCCAGGCACGACGCATTCGAGATGAGGTGCAAGGTTTGCTCCACGTGGCAACAGCACAACAAGCAGAAAGTTCGGCCTCTCGACGCCTAGGGGTGGCTATTGAAAAGCACCCCGAGCCAGCTCCAAACGAGAGGGAGGTCTCTATTCACCAGGAACAGCCACCTCGAGGCAAGAAGACGATGCTGATCTAGGAGCGCCTCGTCGACAATCAAGAGCCTCATGACGCTCATCGATGTTGCAAACACGGTGACGCCAAGGAACGGGACTACAGCGCCCACCACGGCGGACGCTACGATAGCGACGGGGACCGACTGGCTCCAGAGCCGCCAGGTCCTCGAGTCTTTAGTAGGGTGATCTGTAGCACGCCAATACCGAGCCCGTTCCGACCCCCAACCAGCATCGCCAAATAAGCCAGAGCTTTGGCTGGCGGATATCCGGCTGGCATGCCAGTTGGGAGGCGCTCGAGGAGACGATCGAGCCATCATTCAACAACTTCCACTTTTCATCTCCGACACGGCTCGCAGGTGGCTCAAGGAACTCCCAGCCAACCAGATCCACGACTAGACCGATTTGGTCCGAGTGTTCGAGGGAAACTTCAAGGGGGCCTACATCCGCCCCGGCAATTCATGGGACCTCAGCAAGTGCAAGTAGAAATCTGGAGAATCTCTCCGAGAGTATGCTTGACGCTTCTCCAAGCAACGCATGGAGCTCCCACACATCCCTAACCATGATGTCATTCTAGTGATTATCTCTGGCACCACCTGTAAGGATTTGGTGTGGGAGTTGGGCCGAAATCGTCCACAGACCGTCGATGAGCTGATGGATGTAGTAGCAAACTACGCCACTGGTGAGGAGGCGGTTGGCGCTTTCTTCAGCCACAAGAGTAACAAGGGAAGGCACCAGTCGATGACGACGAAGGCCCCAGCAGGGGGCCCAAAAAGAACAACAAGAAGAAAGCACGGCAGATCAAGCGAGAGGCCCTCGACGATGATTTCATCGCCGCGGTCGAGCGCAAGAAGCCTCGAGGCCCTCCAGAAGGGGCCGTCTTTGACAAGATACTCAAGGAGCCCTGCCCTTACCACAAGGGAGGGGCTAATCACAAGCTCGAGGATTGCCGCATGCTAAAGAAGTACTTCGACAGCCTAGGGTTGAAGAAGGACGACCAAAGGAAGGATAAAAGCGACGACAAGGGCGGAAGCAAAGACGATGAGGGGTTCCCCGCCGTCCATGATTGCTACATGATCTACGGTGGACCCTCGATGCAGCTCACCTCAAGACAGCTAGCACAAGAGGGAGCGCCGGAGGTTTTCGTGGCAATGATGGTGGTGCCACAGTACCTCAACTGGTTGAGCACCCCCATCACCTTTGACCATGACGACCACCCCGATAGGATCGTCGCCCCTGGCGTCTATCCGCTTGTCGTCAACCCCATAATTGTCAACACTCGACTCTCAAAGGTATTGATGGATGGCGGTAGCAGCCTCAACATCATCTACCTCGAGACTCTCGACCTCCTCGGCATCGAGAGAGCATAGCTCCAGCCTAGCGCAGGCGGCTTCCACGGCGTCGTACCAGGGATGAAGGCATTGGTGGTAGGTCGAATCGACCTGCCAGTCTGTTTTGGCATGGTGGCCAACTTCAGGAAGGAGACCCTCACTTTTGAGGTGGTGGGTTTTCGAGGCACCTATCACGCCATCATCAGACGACCGGGGTACGCCAAGTTCATGGCAATCCCCAACTACACCTACCTCAAGCTGAAGATGCCCGAGCCCAAGGGAGTTATCACCGTTAGCTCCTCTTACGAGTGTTGGCAGACATTATAGACCAATCATAAATTGCCAACTTGATCCAAAAGGAGAAGAAGCAATCATATTATATACACACACATGCATTTTATTACTAACAAATTCCACTTGTACCATAGTGATTATATTTTGCAGGAATTATAGTGCAACAAGTGGAAATGTGCCATACCATGAAGAAAGTGCAAAGTACCAAAAGACGTATTCAGAAATGTGCAAACCAAGAAAATAGAGAAAGGCCCGAACAACGTAGAACTAGGCCTGATCATAACCACGGGAGAGATCCAGGCCCAGAGCCAAACTGACCATGTGAAGGCGGTGGCTAGGGGGACCCACCCAGGGTGTGGCCGCACCCTGGTGCGGGCGCACCCCTAGAGGCGGCAAACCGGGCCCATCTTTCTTAGGCGGTTGCATGCCGCCATGCATAGGACGGTTTCACCTACTACCAAATTTAGATGTGACGAACCGTCCTAGTTCCACTATAAAAAGAGAGGCACTCCCCCCTTTTCAACACACACATCATTTGGAGTTAGTTTACCTCACACCTCTCACTTGTATCTTTAGTCTAGATTAGTAGTTGAGCAAGGCAAGAGCTAGCAAGGAGAGCTTGTCTCCTTGGAAGAAAGGATCTTCTTGGTATGAATAATATTCAATCTTCTTCCATGAGCAAGTTATATTCATCTTTATATGATTATGCATATGAACTAGAGTATGGTTGTGTTCTTATCATGTTCAACTAGTTCTCAGTTCTTGTGCTATGTTCTTGATATGTTCATCATTATTCTTCATTGTTCATCAGATTAGTATGATTAGGATTAGAAATAGGAATGGGATGATGGTTCACTGTGCTGTGATGGTTGCTCTTAGCCTAGCCTGTAACACCCAAGGTGTTTGTCACTTGCTAAGTACTAGGTTTGAGCTCAAACACGACAAGCTCAATGGTAACAAAGGGGTCACAGTCAACCTATGAAAGTAAACCGCAACTTGGACTTGGATGATGCACCATTACTTACATATAGGCCCTTTTTAAAAGGTATGCTTAGATGGTGCTAGTGGAACATTTTCCATGTGTCTCATATCCATTCCAATCTATATTGGTCTCTGGAAAAGTTTGGAATCAAGAAGTCACATGAAATGATGAGTTATATCCTTGTTGGAATGGCTCTATTAAGGAAATAGAATCATGGGTCATGAACCAAACCTTCCAAACTTGCTCATATGAATCTAGATGAATTATACAACAAAAGTCATGAAGAGTTCATGTTGAGCTTATGTCGAGAAAATGCTTCAATTGGCCTAAACCCTATTTGGAGCTATATTAGGATACTGCATTGACCAAAGTGAAAGTTTGACTTCTGTTGGAGTTATGAGGTTTGACCCTAAATAAAAGTTGTAGTTTTGCTTCTGTAGAAGAAACTTTATTCAAATGTCAAGAACCAAATCAGCTTGAAAAAAGTTCAAACAGAGGCTCAAAGTTCGAATCAGCTGCTGCTTTTAGCCATGAGAAATAATTCTAAGTCCCTGGAAGTACAGGAGTGAGTTAGATCTTTTGTGACGTTTTATTATCCAAATTCATATGGTAACTCAAATATATTCCTTAATATGAGTTGGAGTACTCTTCTTGATGAAAGCAATGGATCAAGTATCATCAAATTTGGAGTTCATTTGGATATCTAAAAGTAGCTCCCAAAACAGCAAAAAGTTATTTTATTGCTAAACGGACATCGACCCGTTGGCATGCCGCGTTCTCATGTTTTTGTTAAGCAACTAAAGTTGGTCCAAGAACAAAAGTGGTGGACAATTACTTGGACAAGGTCATGTAAAAAGTTGCATCATGTTTGACATGGTTTGACCATCAATTCTTGGTTTTGCTAATCACAGTCAATACGTTGACACTCATGACTTGGCATCAAGTTATCTCCTAATCTGTTGGTCTAATGACTGAGCACCCTCAATCAAAGTTGTAGTGCATGGCGGGGTGAGCAAACTTTGTTTTGGCCCATCTCCAAATTCGGCCCGAAACAAGCTCAAAATTGCCTCCCACCTTGCCTACTCCGACGCGCGCCACGTGCTCGACGATTTGCCGACGTGGTCGTCATGCGCGAGTTCACGCCCCACCATTGTGGACACACGCCCAGCTTCCCCTGCTGCCCCTCTGCACTCTACTGCCATCATGGAGAAGCACCAGAGCGCCCTCGTCGTTCCCCCTCCACTCCCCACTCCTCCCCCTGGCTCCCCCTCGCGCCCTCTCCCTCCCTCTAGCGCTCGCCATCGGCATGGCAGAGCCGGAGCTCGAGCCACTCCCATTGCTACAGTCGCTGCTCCATCTCCAACCAACCTCGACTCCAGCCCGTGTGCCTGAACCCTGGGATGGATGCGCGGCCCGTCTTCGCTGCAGGTGCGCCCCTGACCGGAGCCAAGCCGGTGTTGCTGTCCGTGCCATCCGTGCTATGTTAGATTGAAGAAAGAAGAAGGACCTCGGGTTAGAATATAAAACAACTCAGAGTTCCAGATGCGAACCACAAGACTCATATGAATAGTGCTATGGACGGTGTCGAGGGTATCGGTAAGGGGTACCCTCAACGATGCGCATTATGAGATTGCCCGTACGAAGGTCGAGACCCTTAATTCGACGCTCTAATCTTACGTACGCGCCGCCATCGACGGTCGCAGCCTCGAAGACGGAAATAGCGTCGAGCGAATCGGTTCAGGACTCGAGCGACGACTGCCGTCGATGACGGAAGCGGGCTCGAGCGAACCGAGAGGTGTCGGGCGCGAGGACACTGTCCGCCGCCCGACGCGCGCACGCTGGCCGGAGCATTAAATGCACCTGACGCTTCCCCACCTAACACACAGGTCACGGAAGGCATGATAGGGAGCAAGCTTCTGTCCCATCGTTCTTTTTGCAGCCTTCCCACCGAACGACCCAGGGCGTGTCAGGACGCAGGAAACAAGGATGGAACGTCTAATCGGGACCCCCTCGAGACACCCAAGGTTAGCGCTCCAGATACCAGCATATTACACGGCGTCCGACCCTCGACCAAACAGGGTCCCTTCCTAGGGACAAGTTGGGCGTCGACTGACTTCATCACAGCTACCCCGTCGGGTCCGCCACCATACCGTACAAGCATGCGACCTCAGAACCAGCACAAGGCGGCTGGCAGGGCAGAACACAGGAGCACGCGTAATCATCACCGAGCTATCAAGATGGGACGGCTCGAGGCCATGCCGTACGGAAGCCTCGAGTAGGTCAGCGCTCCATGCGGCTATCGATCCCTACTCTAACATCTACGCATGTACCCTGTGTCTCTCCTTGGAGCTATAAAAGGAGAGACTCAGGAATAGAAGAACGGGACATCACAACACAAGAACACACACACACGTAGTAGAGCTACACACTTCATACCACGCTTGTATTCGCCCCTGTACAAGCACTTAGGTGCAAGATAATACAAACTCTCTCCCCCCGCTGGACGTAGGGCCTTCTCTTGCCCGAACCAGGATAAATCTCTGTGCCTTCTTGCATCACCATCCGGAAAGGGGAGCACGCATACAAATTTACTCGTTGGTGTGACCCCCCGGGGGAAAAACACCGACAGTTGGCGCGCCAGGTAGGGGTCCTGCGTGTTTTTCACCGATTTCCCACCACTTTCCGGATGGCTACTCTTGCCTCGCCGCTTCCGCGCTCCACGGTGATTTGGTTTGGGAGTCTCGAGTTCATGTCTACGGGCTCCGGCTACGACATGATCTTGCTCTCAGTCAAAGGACCAGGAGGAGTCCGCGTTACGCCAGCACGGTTGAAGGCTCCGAGACGCCCTCACCACCACGCCTCCCCAAAGAGGCGCGGGCAGCACCACCGCGGCCCCTCTGCTTCGGCACGACCAACAACTCGCGCAAGGCAGGATGTGGGCCACAAGTCAGCAACACCGTGTGACCGAGCAACAAGCACGACGACTCAGCACCGCGCGACGACGGGGGGAGACGCGTCTCGCGCGCCCTCCCCCACCGCAGCTAGGCTACTTCCACGCGGGTTGTTCTCTCCAAGGGCGGCACTGCCGTTCGGATTGGACAACGCCGCGGCGTCGCTCGCCAAGGCGATATGCCCAAACGCCCAGACGTACGTAGAAAGACCAATGGTCATCCCACGTAGCTCTGAAGCGCGGCGGCCGGCGTCCGAACTGCCGGACCTTTCCCGAGTACAAGGCCTCCGCCGTCTAGGCCCCGGACGATACTCGATCACCTCCCTCAGGCAACGATTGCTGGAGGAAGGATGTGGGTGTTTCCACGCCGCCGAACCGGACTCCGACTCCGAGACAGACAGCTATGACCCTACGAGGGAATGCTATCACATCGACGGGGCGGCAGAAACCACCGACGAGACACGGGATGCTGCTGCGGGTGGTCGAGCCCCCGCGGCGCAAGAAGACCCCAGGACGCCTGGGAACGACGGACGGCTCGACCCTCTTCCTCAGGAAGATAGAACAGCGCAGCTGCGGGAGCTCAAGATGAAGCTCGACGAAGATCGCGAGCGCCTCGTCCTGCTCGAGCAAATCCTCGAACAAGACCTGCCCTACCCGCCGGGCGGAAGTGTCCGCAGACGCGCTCGAGAGGTACATCGACAGATCGTCGGTGACGCAGAGGCGGAGCAACCTGTCAGCCGTTTCCCTCGAGCAGGCCAGAATGTAGTGGCAGCGACGATGCTGCTACGTAACATGCCAGAACCATCAAATTCCCAGGCCCGACGCATTCGAGATGAAGTTCAGACATTGCTCCAGGTGGCAGCAGTTCAACAAGCCGAAAGTTCGGCATCTCGACGACGAGGAGCTGCCACAGAGAAGCGCGACGAACAGCCTCTAATCGAAGAGGAGGTGTCTGTTCAGCAACAACCTCCCCCTCGAGGTAGAAAGACTGCTCTCATCCTCCCTGCCGACAATCAACGTCGACACGACGCGCGACACGACATCAAAGAAAATAGACGCCGCCGGCACGGAGACGCGGAAGAACGTGGTTATAGCGCACATCGCGGTGGGAGGTACGACAGCGACGAGGACCGGGTGGCCCCCGAGCCACCGGGCCCGCGGGTGTTCAGCAGGGCGATTCGCAGCACGCCCCTGCCTAGTCCATTTCGACCCCCAACCAGCATCGCGAAGTACAATGGAGAAACCAAGCCAGAGCTATGGCTGGCCGATTTCAGGCTGGCTTGTCAGCTAGGTGGCGCTCGAGGGGATGATCGAGCCATCATCAGACAGCTACCCCTTTTCCTCTCCGACACCGCCCGTCGATGGCTCGAGGAACTCCCTGCCAATCAGATTCACAACTGGGTTGATCTGGTCAGAGTCTTCGAGGGTAATTTCAAAGGGACCTACATACGGCCAGGGAACTCGTGGGACCTCAGCAAATGCAAGCAGAAGTCGGGAGAGGCTCTTCGGGAGTACGCTCGACGCTTCTCGAAGCAGCGCACTGAGTTGCCACACATCCCCGACCACGACGTCATCTTGGCGTTTGTCTCGGGCACCACCAGTCGAGACTTGGTGCGGGAATTAGGCCGCAATCGACCTCAGACCGTCGATGAGCTGATGGACGTAGTAGCTAACTACGCGGCAGGGGAGGAGGCAGTCGGCGCCTTCTTCAGCTCAGAAGGAAGAAAAGGCAAGCAGCCCGTCAATGAAGATGGGACTTCCAGTCGAGGCCTCAAGAAAAATAAAAAGAAGCAGAAAGTGCGGCAGTTCCACCAGGAAGACTCAGGTGACGACCTCGTCGCCGCCATGGATCGAAAGAAGCCGCGAGGCCCTCCGGAGGGAGGCATCTTCGACAAGATGTTGGAGGAGCCGTGCCCTTACCATAAGGGAGGCGCTAACCACAAACTCAAGGACTGTCGTATGCTGAGAAAGCATTTCGACGGTCAGGGGTTCAAAAAAGATACGCGTGAGGACTCCAAGAAGGAGAAGGCTGGCGGCAAGGAGGACAACAAAGATGACGACGGCTTCCCCGCCGTCCACGACTGCTACATGATCTATGGCGGGCCTTCGACTCAGTTGACCGCGAGGCAGCGCAAAAGGGAGCGTCGCGAAGTCTTTACAGCAAGAATGGCGGTGCCCCAGTATCTTAGCTGGTCGAGCACTCCCATCACTTTCGACCGAGAAGACCACCCTGACAAGGTGGTCGCCCCAGGCGTCTACCCGCTCGTCGTCGACCCCATCATCGTCAACACCCGACTCTCGAAAGTGCTGATGGATGGTGGCAGCAGCCTCAACATCATCTACCTCGAGACCCTCGATCTCCTCGGCATCGATAGAGGACGCCTCCAGCCAAGCGCCGGCGGTTTCCATGGCGTCGTACCAGGGAAAAAGGCACTGCCAGTAGGTCGAATTGACCTACCGGTCTGCTTCGGCACGGCGGCCAACTTCAGGAAGGAGACCCTCACCTTTGAGGTGGTTGGGTTCCGAGGCACGTACCACGCCATCATCGGGCGCCCGGGCTACGCCAAGTTCATGGCTATACCCAATTACACATACTTGAAGCTGAAGATGCCTGGTCCCAAAGGCGTCATCACTGTCAGTTCCTCCTTCGAGCACGCGTACGAGTGCGACGTCGAGTGCGTCGAGTACGGGGAGGCGGTCGAGAGCTCCACCGAGCTCGTTGCAAAGCTCGAGGCCATGGCCGCTGAGGCTCCAGAGCCTAAACGTCATGCGGGCAGCTTCGAGGCGGCGGAAGGAACTAAGAAGATCCCGCTCGACCCCAACAACTCCGACGGCAAGGTGCTGACGATCAGCACCGACCTCGACCCCAAATAGGAAGCCGTGCTCGTCGACTTTCTCCGTGCAAATGCTGATATGTTTGCATGGAGTCCCTCGGATATGCCGGGCATACCGAGGGAAGTCGCCGAGCACGCCTTGGAGATTCGAGCCGGTTCCAAGCCAGTGAAGCAGCGGTTGCGCCGATTCGACGAGGAAAAGCGCAAGATCATTGGCGAGGAAGTCCACAAGCTTTTGACGGCCGGATTCATCAAGGAGGTTCATCATCCTGACTGGTTAGCGAACCCTGTATTAGTTAAGAAAAAGAATGGGAAAATGAGGATGTGTGTCGATTATACTAGTTTGAATAAAGCATGTCCAAAAGTTCCCTTTCCATTGCCACGCATTGATCAGATTGTCGATTCTACCGTGGGATGTGAAACCCTTTCTTTCCTCGATGCTTATTCTGGTTACCACCAAATAAAAATGAAAGAGTCCGACCAGCTCGCGACCTCTTTCATCACACCTTTCGGGATGTATTGCTACGTGACCATGCCATTTGGGCTTCGAAACGCGGGAGCCACGTATCAACGTTGCATGCTCCACGTATTTGGCGAACATATAGGCTCAACGGTCGAGGCCTACGTCGACGACATTGTCGTCAAGTCAAAGCGACGAGGAGACCTGATCCAGGACCTCGAGGTTGCCTTCAGCTGCTTACGCACCAGCCGGATCAAGCTCAATCCCGAGAAGTGCGTTTTCGGCGTGCCTCGAGGCATGCTCCTAGGATATATTGTTTCGCAGCGCGGTATCGAGGCCAACCCCGAGAAAGTCTCGGCCATCACAAAAATGGGGCCAATCCGAGACATCAAGGGTGTGCAGAGAGTCACGGGGTGCCTGGCGGCTCTGAGCCGTTTCATCTCGAGACTAGGAGAAAAGGCATTACCATTATATCGACTCCTGAAGAAGGTCGAGCGTTTTTCTTGGACCCCCGAGGCCGAGGAAGCACTCGAAAAACTGAAAAAGACGCTGACCTCGGCACCAGTCCTGGTTCCACCTCAACCTGCGGAGCCGCTGCTCCTCTACGTTGCGTCGACGACCCAGGTCGTCAGCGCGGCGGTGGTGGTCGAAAGACAAGAGGAGGGTCACGCGCTGCCAGTCCAAAGGCCAGTCTATTTCGTCAGCGAGGTGCTTTCGGAGACCAAGGCGCGTTACCCCCAAATCCAGAAACTGATCTACGCCGTAATCCTTGCCCACCGCAAATTGCAGCATTACTTCCTTGGTCATCCTATCACGGTGGTCTCTTCTTTCCCCTTGGGCGAGATAATCCAGAGCAAGGAGGCCACGGGAAGGATAGCAAAGTGGTCGGTCGAGCTCATGAGCGAGACTCTCACTTACGCGCCTCGAAGGGCCATCAAATCGCAAGCCCTGGTAGACTTCGTCGCGGAATGGACAGACTCCCAACTTCCCCCGACTCAGGTCCAGGCGGAGTTGTGGACGATGTATTTCGACGGGTCACACATGAAAACTGGGGCCGGGGCCGGCCTGCTGTTCATCTCACCCTTGGGCGTCCACATGAGGTATGTAATCAGGATTCATTTTGCCGCATCTAACAATGTCGCAGAATATGAGGCCCTCGTCAACGGTCTTAAGATCGCTATCGAGTTAGGAGTCCGACGCCTCGACTTCCGAGGTGACTCCCAACTCGTCATCGACCAGGTAATGAAAACCTCGAGTTGCCATGACCCAAAAATGGAAGCATACTGCAAGGAGGTGCGTCGACTCGAAGACAGGTTCCACGGCCTCGAGCTTGTCCATGTCGCTCGACGCTACAACGAGGCAGCCGACGAACTCGCCAAGATTGCATCTACCAGAGGCACAGTGCCGCCTGATGCATTCTCAAAGGATCTTCACGAGCCATCCGTCGACCTAGGCACGGGGGCTGGCGTCGACACCACCATCGCCCAACCAACCAATGCTGTCGATGCGCTCTTGATGGAGGAAGAGGTGATGGAAATAGAACGACGACCGGGTCGACCATTCGATTGGCGCACACCGTTCCTCGACTGCCTTATCCGCGGTGAGTTGCCAGAAGACAAGACAGAAGCTCGTCGTATCGCTCGACGGGCCAAATCATATGTGATCTATGGCGAAGACAACGAGCTATATCGACGGAGCCCGACGGGGGTCTTACAACGTTGCATCACCATAGAGGAAGGCCGAAAACTCCTCGACGACCTGCACTCGGGGGCTTGTGGCCACCACGCCGCCCCACGGACCCTTGTAGGAAACGCTTTTTGGCAAGGCTTTTACTGGCCAACGGCCGTGGCGGATGCCATCGAGCTCGTACGCTCGTGCCATGGGTGCCAATTCTACGCCAAACAGACGCATCTGCCCGCCCACGCTCTTCAGATGATCCCCATCACCTGGCCGTTTGCGGTATGGGGGCTCGATTTAGTAGGACCTCTACAAAAGGCGAAAGGAGGGTATACCCATATGCTGGTGGCCATCGACAAGTTCTCCAAATGGATCGAGGCTCGACCCATCACCAACATCCGCTCCGAGCAGGCCGTCCTTTTCTTCTCCGACATCATTCATCGATTTGGGATCCCCAATGTCATCATCACCGACAACGGCACCCAGTTCACTGGCAGAAAGTTCTTGGATTTCTGCAATCAGCATCACATCCGTGTGAACTGGTCCGCAGTAGCCCACCCTCGAACTAACGGCCAGGTCGAGAGTGCCAACGGCATGATTTTGCAAGGACTCAAGCCAAGGATCTATAATCGACTGAAGAAATTCGGCAAGAAATGGGTCGACGAGCTTTCCTCAGTCCTATGGAGCCTTAGGACAACGCCAAGCAGGGCCACAAAATACACCCCGTTCTTCATGGTCTACGGCTCTGAAGCCATCCTCCCCACAGACCTCGAATATGGGTCACCACGACTCAAGGCTTACAATGAGCAATCGAACAAAGAGACTCAGGAAAACGCGGTCGACCAACTCGAGGAGGCTCGAGACATGGCCCTCCTCAACTCTGCTAGATATCAGCAGAGACTCCGACGCTACCACGACAAGCACGTGCGCAAGAGGGACCTCAACGTAGGCGACCTTGTCCTACGACGCCGGCAAAGCAACCAAGGACGCCACAAGCTGACCCCACCTTGGGAAGGCCCGTATGTGGTGGCCGAGGTCCTTAAGCCAGGAACGTACAAATTGGCGGACGAAAAGGGGGCAGTCTTCACCAACGCATGGAACATCGAACAGCTACGTCGATTCTACCCCTAGAAGTCCTAGATTTACGATCCTACTTTTTGAACGAAGACTTTGTAAACGAATGCATGAATAAATAAAGTCTTTCCCTCGAGCGGCTTCTTTCTGTACCAAAAATAGTTACGAGTTATAGTCTCGACGTCAAAAGGGGATGCCGACCATGACCCATCATAGTCCGCACCCCCTCGGGGGCTACCAGAGGGACGACCCCTCCCCAAGCATTGAAAAAGCCAAGAAATTTTCTTTTCTTGCTTGGTAAACCTTACACGGTTCGAGTAGCTAAGGCACCTCGAGCCCCTCAAAGGCCGAGGGATAATGAGCCGGGAAACTCCCACGCCCCTGGGCTACGGAAATCGAGTTTGTTTCTGACGAAAGGTCGAGCAAGGGATACGAACGTAGGAATAAAGAGAAACAAAGGAACCTCGAGCGGAAAGACAAATAAGCAGTTAACAATTTCATGTAACAGCAAAATTAATAAAGTATCGTACAAGGGGCCACAGGCGCCCTGAGCAGGCTCGCAGGCCTCAATCAACGGCACGATCCTCACCGCCCTCGCCTCCGCCCGAGCTAGCCTCAGGAGGGAGCACCTCAGGCTCGAAGAGCTTGGCCAACCTTTCCCCAGGAGCCTCCGCTTCGTCGATCAAGGCATGGAGCCTCTCCTCGTTCTCCGCGTCGGTCTTGGAGATGTCGGTGACGAAGCCATGGGACACCACCTCCATGTCGTAGGAGAAGCCCGAGCAGACAACTGCCATCGCCCGCTTCACCCCGATGTGGAGGGCATCCCGCACCCGATCTCGCAGCGTTGCGCCTATGTAGCACAACTGGTCGATCAGGGCGTCGCCTCGAGTGTCCTCCCTCGACTCATCCATAGGCTCGACTTCCCAAGAGGTTGAGAGATCGCTTATCGCCGTCCGCACTCGACGGTTCAAAGCAACCTCAGCCTCGAGCTGAGCCTTGGTGTTGCGAGCCTCGGCTTGGGCGGCCAGGAGTTCGTCCTTGAGCCCTATAAATACCAATACAAAGAAGCTTTAGAAAAAACTCAAGCACACCTCGAAAAGGAAATTCGACAAAGGAAACATACCTTTGATGCTCTCCTCTAGGGCCGTGTTCTCGCCGACCAACCTGGTGTTGGCACGCTCGATCTCTCTGTTGGAGTGCGCCAGCTCAGTATTGGCGACGCGGAGATCTTCGATCACCCTGCCAGCCTGAGCGACGGCTCCACTCTTCTCCAGCAATTCTCCCTTCAGACGCTCGACGTCGTCAGAGAGACTGCGGGATCGAGCTCGCTCCGTCTCGAGGTCTTCGAGGGCCTTCTTCTTTGCGTCCTCGGCGGCACCCCTGGCAACCTCATTGTCCACGAACGCCACTTTCATCTTTTGGAAGGTATCGCGGAGGGAGTCCAGGTCAGTTTGGAGAAGGCCCTTCTCCTTGTCCAGGTCCGCGATGACGCTCTTGTGGGACAGGGCCTCCTCCCGGGCTCTGGACGCGGCCTCCTCGACCGTAAGAGCCCGCTCCCGTAGCCGCATCGCCTCCTCCTCCGCCTTCTTCGAGACCTCTCGGGCCTCGGCCAAAGCAGCCTCCCTCACCTTCTTCTCCTCCTCGAGTGCTATGAGATCTTTGTAAGCTTTAAGCAGCTTTTCCTGCGACTCGAGGAGTTGATCCTTGAGGAGGGGAAGCTGCTCCCATCCGCCCCTCGTGGCATGTATGAAGCTGGACTTGATGCGAGAGGTCTCTTTCATATCCTGCGAATCAGGGGTCAGGGGGATTAGAACACAGAAACCCGAAAGCGCCACAAAGATTGGAGCTCGAGAAACACTTACAAAATAAGCTGGCCCAAGCCCGTTGTTGATGACGTCCGATAGGAGCCCCACCACGTGTTTCATCCAAAGGCGGAGCTCCTCGACATGCTCCCACTTCTCGACTTCCTTCTTGTCATCGAGGAAGATATTGGGCTCGGACGGGTCGCTGGAAGCTCGGATACGAATCCGATCGGGACACCAGTTCTCCATCTCTCGATCAGCCCGCACCTTGATGCCGCGGAGAAAGTTCTCGACGGTCTTGAGGGAACCCCCGTGGCGCAAGAACAGGTCGGCGAGGCAAGGGAACCGCCCGTCGTCGTCCACCGTCTTCCATGTACCGTCCTTGCTTCCAGACGACCCGATCTCATCCTCCTCAGAGGGAAAGCGGTCCTCCCATGCTCGACGCTCCCGGAGGAATCCTGGGGCGATCCCGTCCATGCCGTAGATGGTCCTCTTGATCTCGGACTCGGGGTCGGTGGGGGTGCGCATCAGGCAGGCGAGCGCCACCACTCCGTCCGCTCGCCCCGACTCTGCCCGGATCGCGGCAGGCGCCCTCGGGAGGAGCCACGCTGGGGTGGGAGGTCCGTACACCGGCAAATTTCCCTCTTGATCGCCGGGCTCTTGCGACGCCAGTGGCGCCGGTTCGGCCAAAACTTGAGGCGGGGGCTCGAGTGGCTCGTCCTCTTGGCCCCCCAGCTGCTGTTGCTGCCCCAGCTGCTGCTGCTGCTCCTCCTGCTGGTGCTGCTGCTGCTCCTCCGGCTGGGGTTGCTGCTGCTGCTGCTCCAGTGACGGCTGCGTCGCCTCGCGCTCCCGCTCCTCCTCCTCCACCATCTTCCTTTGCGACTCGAGAGCTCGAAGGCCTGCAGGCCAGGGAGTCCGTCCTGCGACGTTGGGGGTCGATGCTTCTTCCTCCATAGGCCGAGCGCCCCCAGACGCTTCGTTGCCATCAGACGTATCGCTGATGGTGATGGGTTCCCCCTCGACCCCCAATCGAGAGGGCTCGGGGGCTCCCTCCGACGCTCGCGTCTGGGGAGCCGCATCATGAGTCGGCGACGGCGGAGTAGGCGCGGGACGAGATAAAGCCCTCTCGACGCCGGCTGGAGGTTGGGTGCTGGATGAGCCTACAAAACAAAGGGTAAGGGTCAGACGTTATGATAACCAACGTAAGAATATCGCGACACCCAGGAATTAACTACGAACCTGGTTCCGTGGATGCGGCACCCGTTCTGAGCCTCTTGGCCATTGATGGTTGGGCCTGCTCGAGGGTCCGTTTCAGCCTGAGAAAAAGTCGACATGTGAGGAAATGTGAAAGAATGGGGGGACAAAGACCGCAACATCAAAAGGGCTTACCCCACGGGGAGAACGGCTCGCCTTCCGCCACCCCGACCAGCGGGCCTCGAGCCACCCCGCGTCGGGGCTCTAGGCCCCTCGAGGGCAGGAACTGGCTTAGGTACGTCGGTCCCCGCCTGGCGGGCGCCGGGACTCGCGCTCCTACGGCCGGCGTCTCCTTTCTCAGAGGCCGCGGCGCGACCGCGAGTTAACGGCCCCGACGCCTTGGACATAGCCGGACCGCTCTCCCTAGGCGCCGGGGGAGGGCGCGGTGCGTCTTGACCCGTCTTGAGCGTGGAAGGAGCGTCGGCCCGGGGACGACGAGATCCGCTCGGACCCTCCTCTGGCGCCTCTGTCCGGGGGGCGTCGACGTCACCTCGAGGCGGGCCCTCGAGAATCCGATCGAGGCGCGATGCCATCCCCTCGGAATCGTCGCTACCCTCGTCGTCGTCATCATCGTCATTGGGGGATTCTTCCTCAGGCTCCCCCCTCTGCCTGGATTTGGCTCGACGCGCCTCTAATGCTTGGCGGTCGAGGTTCTTTTTCTTCTCCCCCTTCTTTGCGGAGTCCTTGGCAGACTTCAGCTTTTCGGCGGATTGGCGCCGTTTGTCGCGATCGACCTCGTCCTCCTTTACCGGAGGCCTCGAGGACCGGACATCAATCCGACCCTGCCAAAACTAAGGTAGACTTAGAAAAAAGAGAGGGGAGAAAGGAAACCCAGAATCGGGGGTGCGCGTAAGAAGAAAGCGTACCAGATCGATCGAGCCTGCGTCAGGTCTCATGGGGAAGCCGTTGACATGCTCCGGCTGAAAATCACCGGCAATTGCGGCCCTGACTCGGGCCGCGACTTCGTCGTCCGCCGGAGGCTCGTTGGACATCCGACATGCCTCGAGGTCCCGAGATGAGACGCCAGGGCCCATCTCGTCCATCCTCAACGGTCGTGACATCAGAGGGAGAACTCTCCGATGATGGACGGCCGAGAGGACGAGGGCGGCGGTCAAACCTTCCTGGCGAAGCTTCTTCAGGGCGTCGAGGAGAGGGTCGAGCCGAGACTGATGAGCTTGGACGACGCCGTACGTCCAGTCCGCTGGACGCTCCAAGATCAGACGGCCCGAGTAAGAAGGCAGGAGGTTGTCGTCGTTCCGCAAGTAGAACCATTGGGAGTCCCAGCCGGCGTGGTTGGTCGACAACCCTACCGGGATGTACTCCCGCGGCCGGTCCGTCTTCCCCGTCTTCTGCACCAAATTGAGGCAACCCGCTCGCACGGGCTTCCTTACGCCCGTGGTTCCGGTGGAGGCGTGAAACAGCTCGCCCCTGTAGAGGTGGAGCCACAGCTCCCAGTGCGGCATCATCCCCAGGAAGCCTCACACACGGCGGCGAAGACCGCCGCTACGGTGATGGCGTTCGGAGAGAAGTGCTGGAGCTCCACCCCATAATGGAAGCAGAGGGCCCGCATGAAGCGGCTTGGAGGCGCGCCCAGACCGTGGCGGTGAAACTTGGCGAACGACACCACGTAGCCCTCGGGCGGCTGAGGCGCCCTGTGGCTCGCCGGCGGCGCGATCCACTCTGGCGACGACAGCGAGGTGCGGCGGCGCAGCAGTCCCTCCTTCTCAAGCTCCAACAGCCGGCGCTCCGTCATCGACGACGGGCGCCAGTCGTCGGCGGCGACGAGTCTTACAGGCATCTCGACTAAAGGGACGGTGGGTTCGCTACAGCTCGAGGGGGCCTGTGCGCGTGAGATGGCGAGAAAGCAAAGGCAGCGAAGGAGCAGGAGCGAGAAGGCGGAAGGGAGAGGAACGGCGGTGACGCGACGACGTATTTATAGGCAGATGTCCGCCAACGGACAGATCCGAGAAGTAAGGTAACTCCCCCCATAAATGTGCCGCCTGACAGTCCTCTCTCTCTCCTCACAGGCCGGACTCTCCGAATTCCTCGCCGATACGGTGTCGTAACGTCATCCGCCTAGAAAGGCGCGCCCAACGGGCAGAAAGGCGAACCGCCACGGTCGTTTCCTTCCCTCGTAAGCCAAGGGACGTAACCACAAAAGTCTCGAGAGATCGATGGCTGGCCCGCCAAAAGGGTTCGACAGCCGATCTCGAGCGCCAGAGTCAGGGATCCCCAGCGAGCGGTCGAAGATCGAGGCCCGCCTCGAGGACTCGCTGGCGATGTTCAAGGTAGGGTCGAGATAGTCGAGAGGAATCCCCCCGACGGGAGGCATCGAGCCGCCGGTCTCTATCGAATGAGACTGGTATCCCCGACCACGTCGACCCTGCTTTATGAGGACGCCTCCGGGCTACAGCTGACCCCCTCGAAAGGGGCACAGGTTCTCACTTGGACTACCCGCTAAGAACTCAATTTGGGATGGAAGACGCTCGCTCTATCGAGAGTACGTCGAAACCCCCGGGCAAAAACGAGCCAATCGGAATCTTCCACCACTGGTGTCGAAAGCGTTTCTGCGGATTAGACAACATAGCCCTCGAAGGAGTCAAAAACTCCTTCGAGGGCTCGGGGGCTACTGTCGAGGGTATCGGTAAGGGGTACCCTCAACGATGCGCATTATGAGATTGCCCGTACGAAGGTCGAGACCCTTAATTCGACGCTCTAATCTTACGTACGCGCCGCCATCGACGGTCGCAGCCTCGAAGACGGAAATAGCGTCGAGCGAATCGGTTCAGGACTCGAGCGACGACTGCCGTCGATGACGGAAGCGGGCTCGAGCGAACCGAGAGGTGTCGGGCGCGAGGACACTGTCCGCCGCCCGACGCGCGCACGCGGGCCGGAGCATTAAATGCACCTGACGCTTCCCCACCTAACACACAGGTCACGGAAGGCATGATAGGGAGCAAGCTTCTGTCCCATCGTTCTTTTTGCAGCCTTCCCACCGAACGACCCAGGGCGTGTCAGGACGCAGGAAACAAGGATGGAACGTCTAATCGGGACCCCCTCGAGACACCCAAGGTCAGCGCTCCAGATACCAGCATATTACACGGCGTCCGACCCTCGACCAAACAGGGTCCCTTCCTAGGGACAAGTTGGGCGTCGACTGACTTCATCATAGCTACCCCGTCGGGTCCGCCACCATACCGTACAAGCATGCGACCTCAGAACCAGCACAAGGCGGCTGGCAGGGCAGAACACAGGAGCACGCGTAATCATCACCGAGCTATCAAGATGGGACGGCTCGAGGCCATGCCGTACGGAAGCCTCGAGTAGGTCAGCGCTCCATGCGGCTATCGATCCCTACTCTAACATCTACGCATGTACCCTGTGTCTCTCCTTGGAGCTATAAAAGGAGAGACTCAGGAATAGAAGAACGGGACATCACAACACAAGAACACACACACACGTAGTAGAGCTACACACTTCATACCACGCTTGTATTCGCCCCTGTACAAGCACTTAGGTGCAAGATAATACAAACTCTCTCCCCCCGCTGGACGTAGGGCCTTCTCTTGCCCGAACCAGGATAAATCTCTGTGCCTTCTTGCATCACCATCCGGAAAGGGGAGCACGCATACAAATTTACTCGTTGGTGTGACCCCCCGGGGGAAAAACACCGACAGACGGCGGGTTGATTCGGAGAAAGTTCAGGGTTGCCGATGCAAAGTCGTTTTCCCTTTATCTTTTGTTTTTACAGATTTCTTGTATAAAATTTGGAAATGCATAGTAATTCATAGAAAAGTCATAAAATAGCAAATGTGGACTTTTTGGAATCCATGTGAAATTCTCTATGCAGTAGATCTATAATATTGTATGGTTTAGTTTGACATTTTAGTCGTAAAAATAGATTTATGCAGTTTGGTTTTAATTGCTTGTTATATTTGTCTTTTTCATCACTGCTGTAATATTCTTCCAATACATTTTAAAATATTTTGACATTCTTTTCATATGATATATAATGTCTGGCATTTTTGTCATGAATTTAGGACTTACAGATTAAGAGGTATAAAAATAACAATTGCCCTGTGTTGCTTTGCTCCTATTCTGAGTGGATCTGCATGTTTGTATTGTTTGGCTCAGTTATGTTGTGAATCTTGCCTGGATGAAAATATATAAGTTTTAGTACGTTTCATAAGCTTTCCAAAAAGATAAATAGCAGAATTTTTGGTTAAGCACATGTTTAGTTATAGTGGTTTAGAATACTGTTCCAGGTTCTGTCTAAACCCAGACAGGGTTGCATTGTTTGTTATGTAAGACCTTTTTATTGGTAGATTTAGCTGTATATGTTTATAACAAAGTTGTTCAAAATTTAGTAATATTTCTAGAATGTATACAACCATAATTTATGGACATGTGAATCTCAAGTTATAGCTGTTTAATGTGGCATGACAGATTCTGTCCATGTTCTGGACAGAGATGTCTCCATGGGGCTAATTGACCTTGTTGACTGTGGAATCATCTTTAGATGATAATAAGAAAGTTGTAGGTAACTTTATAAGCTTTCCACAAATATAAGAATTATGTTTGCTGGAGGTCTACAACTCCGGTTATGCTTCCTTGAATTGCCTATCAGTTTTCTGTTTGTAATTGTACTTCTACTGTTTGGCAGCGTGAGCAGTTTTATTTATGCAATTAATTCCATGATATAAATGATGTTTTCTGTGAAACTTGTATATAGAAAAGATGTAGATAATTCACTAATATATATTGTGGTAAAGTTTCATATCATTTGGCTAAGTGGTTTGTGAGTTACAGTAGTATGAATTTCATCCTTTAAAATGCTTGTTCTCTGGAAATAACCAAGTGATGAGGATGAATAATTGGAGACCGGGCGGGATGATGATAGAGAAGCAACAAGGCATGGAGGTCTTGGGTGCCTACCTATCCCCACCTGTGTTGATTAAGGACCGATCGTTGACGGCCCTCTTGTCATGTTGAACGCATGCCCCACACTTAGCTGGAAGGATAAGTCGTTCCGATCGCGAAGCCAGAACACTACCCGGGACGGGAATCGGCCCGATGTACGTGCTGTATTGGTGATGGTTGAGGAGAACGACGAGGGCGCGACGCGCAACCTTGGTATACCTTGGATACCTCGGTCGCCGGAACGGTCCTCGGGTACGGGCGGTGCATGTCGAACCCGCGAATTGGGCCTGGATAGTGTAATATGGTGACCTATAGCTCACTTTGGCCAGTGAGTGTGGTTTGTGTGGGGAATAACTCACCAGCTGGTTAGAAATCGATTCGAATCACCATCGCTCCTAGACAGTGAGCACTTGACTTGAGCCCCGTCATCATAGTAATGTTTATGGAACACTTGGATGGTTATTTTATGTTGATGATGTTGGAAATGCCACATCAAATATGGGTACTACTGTTGTATCTTAATCAAGTGATTGCTCTAGTACAGTTGCTAATATAGATGACAGGTAATGATTATTAACTTGAGCTAAATAGCTGAAAAGTTACTTACCTGTAACCTAAGCTTTTTATGAAAAAAGTGTTGTCAAGTTAGCCCCACCAATAAAGCCTTGCATACTCCTTGGTGTTATTATTTCTAGTTTATGACGGGTAAGTCTAGCTGAGTACCCTCTCGTACTCAGGGTTTATTCCCACTTGTTGCAGGTTATGATGTATCATGGCTACTGCAAGAGTTGGATGACTCCTACCATATTAGAGGAGTAAGATCATGGACATGATCCTTCTTAGTTACCTCATCTATGTTGCTTTTGTTGGAGTTGACTTGGATACTGGCATGTATTTGAAATGAGGGCAATATTAGTTGCAAATTACTTTGCTTCTGCTACTTTTCAACTCAAGTTGTAATAAATATATTAAACTTTGATGTATATCAAACTACTTGTGAAATGGATGTAACATGTGACTTGTTAAGTTGAATCACTACGATCTTGGCTGGTATGTTGGTTGGTTTGAAATGCCTCGTGATTTCACGGACTACCGGGTTTATGAGAGTTCAATTATGTTAAAGCAACTGCTTTGGCGGGAGTTTTTCGTAGTTGATCTCTTGTAAATTCGGCGGTTCTGTTACAGCTGGTATCAGAGCAAGGTTCAACATTAAACTTGTCATATGTGTATTTAAAACAAAAGGTTTTGTATATAAAACCAGTTTTTGACAACTTATAGCTATTATATGTATAGGTGTGTTCAAATCTGAAATGGTTTTATCTAACTATGCAGTGGTCATTTCCTTTATGCCCAAATAAGGACCTTTAGGTGGCTTATTTAAGTACTGAGTTGGGGGTTTCTGCATCATATTTCTATTTCGTTGCTCATACGGCGTGCAATAGTATGAGTGTCATTCATTTGAATGGTAATGTATGAATCATTTTTGCTCTACGCCTCGGTAAGAGTGAGTTGTGAGAGCATGATCGGATATACCGCCGATCTAGGGAAGTGCTTTTGGTACTGGATCATGTGCACATTTTACATGTGCCTATGAAAAGGTACCGCATGATGGGTGATTCCGTCCTTAGAGGTGATGCCGTCGCTAGGACGATGATGTGGGTAGTAGCACTACACATATGAGTATGGGGATACACGTGTGTGGAGCGCATAGCTTAATTTTAAATCTTGTATTGCATGTTTCATACTGTGGGTGGGCTGAAATGAATTTTCTGCAGGTACACTAACAACGAATGCGTAAATTGAATATTACGACTGGCTATATGTGGAGAGTGTACGTGTTATGCCACCGACATAGAACGTGATTGCCACCTGGCAATATTGTGAGGACGAATAGGACAAAGCATGCATCATCATGATTGTTGTCTTATGTATAACTATGCTTCTCTCACCTTTGTTCTAACAATAAGTAACTTGTAAATCAATGTGTGTCACCTTGCTTGTGTGCAGTTTGATATAATGCTTTACTTCATGTTGCTTGAATAGCTATAATTGAAGGTAGGGTGTGATTTGCTTTGTTTTGCCCGTGTTGTAGTTAATATGTGCACCCTGTCAGTATGATGCACATCTCTAAGATGACTAGTCTTTTAAACATATGTTAAAATTTGTTTTCATGACTGGAGAACAAACATGCACCTTTCTAGTAAAAGAAAGTAAAAGATAAAAACACCTTACCATCATGTTTTGTATGTTCATGTGTACTAGTGTTTCTTTAGATGACTGCTTATTATCTACAAACTTTGTGCTTAGTAATGACTGTTGGAGATAGTGTGATTGATGTTCTCACATGTTTGCTTAAAACCTTGATGCATGAGTGGATGTGTTGTTAACTAGGTAGTGTCATAGTTGTTACTTTTTTTGTCCTTAGTAAGCATTCGAGTGTTCAAGAGCCTTATCTTAGAATAGCACTCATGTTACTTTAATCTCATAGTTGTCTCCAAGTAGATTCCGATGATAAAGAGCTTGAGTTTGTGCATGGTTGTTAGCTCTTGAATGTTGTGTATCCATTCCCTAATCTGATTCATGATCTGAAGCTTATCTCTCTTACATGCTTGCGTATATCGTGGGTGTCCTACTCCTGTGTATCAAGACCCTACCCCAAGAATTCCTATCAGATCTATTTTCTCCTTGTCATCTTGATCGATCTGGTGCCATGCTAATTTGTTGCTGCATGGATCTACAAAAATCTTTTCCTTGTAGATCTTGTCATTGTTGTAGCAATGGAACCCCTAATCGGTGTACTGACTTCATCTTTTAAATCTCAATCGTTTTATCTCCAACTCTCTTGAGTCTCTAGGTGTTTATCAATCTTAATCTCATGTGATCTATGATCTCTAGTATTATGTTTAATCTTTAAATCACTTCCTTATGGACCTCTAATCTCATGACTATCTCAGTTTGATATCCCTCTTTTGCAAAGTGCTCGCTGCTATGCAACTCAATTTTTGCCATGAGATATTTCTTTTGGGTTGTATGTTTGGTAATGGTGTCTTGATTAATGACTAATGGTGCCGCGACGGAACCTAGAGCCTTCTTGCAACCGGCCGGCACATGAGTGTGTTGCTGGGTGCGCGCTGGTATCATTGTTGTTAACCATGATCCATTATGGAACTAAGCCCATGAATTGTCTTCTCGTGATCTTTTCCTTGGTAATCTCTCCATATCATATCAAAAGATCCTTACTTCACGTGCAAATAGGAGAACTACCCATGAAGTTACAAAGAAGATAACCTTTGAAGAACAGGTCACTGACATAAGCAGTAACAGACTGCAAGCGGTGGTAAACAAGTGACACTATTTAACTATCCCTACGATGATGATGGTCATTTAATGAGCAACATGGGTCATCCATGTCGAACCAAAGGGACACATGGCACTTAATGTTGGACAAGCCTAGATCATCACTATTATGTTTATGATCTAGTTTTCATAAGTCTTGATCTTTATGTGCATCATGGTGATACAACTAAAGTTAACCATCTTTAGCATGAATCCTTATCTCCTGGCTTTGAAGGTGACCAATTGTTAAGCGTCAGCCACAATTGTTGTTGTTAAGAGTGGAGCTTTGGAAATTTTAGTGCTGAGAGTCAATTGATTGGTTGCGAGTAACAAGGCTAATCTCAAGCAAGGAAACGATGGATTGATAGCCATGAAGGATATATTTCATCAACTAACTTTGGAGTTGAGAGATGTCTTGTCAGTCTAGAATGCTATAGTTTCATCAAAGAACAAGTTTAGTATGTATATGTTCTACTTACGCAAAGGGTGCCTATTGGAGCTAAATGGTTGGTCAGAGGTTGGAAGACTCATGGATCTGTATTTCTACCAAAGTTCATGGAAACGTGAGTGGTAATTGGTGAAATATGAACTATGTGGGGGTATAAACCCCTATACCCTTACGGCTGGACTTGGGCCAGGAGGCTTGGCCCATTACGAGACGAGTCCAAAGCTTGATCCGACAACCTGGAGTTCCGCGCAAGGAAACAAGATGTGGAGATCAAGCAGGATTCTGGTCGGTTAGAATAGGAATTGATATCGGATTATCCATGGCAATTGTAACCGACTAGGATTAGTTTCCAGATCTGTAACCCTGCCCTCCAGACTATATAAGGAGGGGCAAGGGACCCCCCTAGGACACATCATATTCTCTCAACACAAATCAATACAACCAGATGCAGGACGTAGGTATTACGCCAACTCGGCGGCCGAACCTGGATAAAAAGCTTGTCCGTGTCTTGCGTCACCACCGAGTTCGTAGTTTGCGCACCGTCTACCGATAAACTACTACCGTGGGTATACCCCAAGGTAGACTGCCGACTAGCTTTCGTCGACAAACTAAAACCCAAAAGGGGTAGAACTCTGCAATCTTCCTTTTGATATCGATCATCCTTCGTATATAAAGTAGTGTTGATTTTGGTGCCATGGATTCAAGTATGGGCAATGTCTTGCTGCATAGATAATGCTTATATGCTGAAATAAGATTCTTTGTACCCATTTGTGCCAAATCAAAAATGTTTTGAAAGGTGTTAGTCAATAGATTTCCAATGTCAAAGCTACCGACTGATTTTAAAAAGGAAACCTCAAAAGCAAAAGTAGTTCCACTAGATTGGTTTTGCTATGGCACAAGTCAACCTAACTCTTATGCAACTGCATCATGAAGAAAGATCATGCTTAACCTACTGGTGGTACGCTATTTCTTTAGTTGGTTGAACACTTGCAACTGTTGGAGACATATAGGCTCAACTATCATCCTTCATCAGTAGTGGTTATCCAATTCTTACATGCCTTGGTTACCTTATATGTGTTACTCAACATGTTACATCTGATTCAACCCACATAACTTTTGTTGTTTGGATACAAGAATCTCCTTAAAGTTAATGATCATGGAAGGCGTTGAACCACCAAAGTCAGCTATCACATTCACTGTTCTCTTAATCGGGTGGTAAGTACAATGTTGTCATTAGACAAAGAGAACTACATGCGTGGAAAGTTATACTCCAACCATTTTGGTAGAGGACTGCTTTTCAAATCTTGTGAATGAGCCTGGAATCACTATAATGCTCAACCCTTAGAAGCTTGTGACCTGGTGTGAAGTTCATATGGCTTGCATTAGTTTCACTAAAGAAGCTAATGGTACAAGTAGCTCCTTAGGCTCTAAACAACCAGAAACAAAGTACATGGAACAATGTTGTCTTGGATTCCTCTCAAAGTAACAGTGCTTCACCGAAGTCAAACAAAAAGGGAGATTCCTCAGATAAAAGTTTACTATGAAGGGCAAGTATCAGAAAATGTTTGGACCAAGTTTGCTTCTCTGATGTTCCAAGCAAAGTAGCCCACTATTATCGCTGATGTTGGGAGATGGAGGACATTGTTTTCTTCCCTTGAAAGTATTTTGCACCAAATCTCAGGACGAGATTCTTTTAAGGGGGAAGGTTGTAACACCCAAGGTGTTTGTCACTTGCTAAGTACTAGGTTTGAGCTCAAGCACGACAAGCTCAATGGTAACAAAGGGGTCCCAGTCAACCTATGAAAGTAAACCGCAACTTGGACTTGGATGATGCACCTTTACTTACATATAGGACCTTTTTAAAAGGTATGCTTAGATGATGCTAGTTGAACATTTTCCATGTGTCTCATATCCATCCCAATCTATATTGGTCTCTGGAAAAGTTTGGTGAAGTTTGGAATCAAGAAGTCACATGAAATGATGAGTTATATCCTTGTTGGAATGGCTCTATTAAGGAAATAGAATCATGGGTCATGAACCAAACCTTCCAAACTTGCTCATATGACTCTATATGAATTATACAACAAAAGTCATGAAGGGTTCATGTTGAGCTTATGTCGAGAAAATGCTTCAATTGGCCTAAACCCTATTTGGAGCTTTATTAGGATACTGCATTAACCAAAGTGAAAGTTTGACTTCTGTTGGAGTTATGAGGTTTGACCCTAAATAAACGTTGTAGTTTTGCTTCTGTAGAAGAGACTTTATTCAAGAGTCAAGAACCAAATCAGCTTGAAAAAAGTTCAAACAGAGGCTCAAAGTTCGAATCAGCTGCTGCTTTTAGCCCTGAGAAATAATTCTAAGTCCCTGGAAGTACAGCAGTGAGTTGGATCCTTTGTGACGTTTTATTATCCAAATTCATATGGTAACTCAAATATATTCCTTAATATGAGTTGGAGTACTCTTCTTGATGAAAGCAATGGATCAAGTATCATCAAATTTGGAGTTCATTTGGATATTTAAAAGTAGCTCCCAACACAGCAAAAAGTTATTTTATCGCTAAACGGATATCGACCCGTTGGCATGCCGCGTTCTCATGTTTTTGTTAAGCAACTAAAGTTGGTACAAGAATAAAAGTGGTGGACAATTACTTGGAGAAGGTCATGTAAAAAGTTGCATCATGTTTGACATGGTTTGGACCATCAGTTCTTGGTTTTGCTAATCACCGTCAATACGTTGACACTCGTGACTTGGCTTCAAGTTATTTCCTAATCTGTTGTTCTAATGACTGAGCACCCTTAACCAAAGTTGTAGTGCACGGCGGGGTGAACAAACTTCATTTTTGCCCCATCTCTAAATTCGGCTCGGAACAAGCTCAAAATCGCCTCCCACCTTGCCTACTCCGACGCGCGCCACGTGCTCGACGATTTGCCGACGTGGTCATCATGCGCGAGTTCACGCCCCACCATTGTGGACATGCGCCTAGCTTCCCTGCTACCCCTCTGCACTCTACTGCCATCATGGAGAAGCACCAGAGCGCCCTCGTCGTTCCCCCTCCACTCCCCACTCCTCCCCCCTGGCTCCCCCTCGCGCCCTCTCCCTCCCTCTAGCGCTCGCCGTCGGCATGGCAGAGCTGGAGCTCGAGCCACTCCCGCTGCTGCAGTCGCTGTTCCATCTCCTAACCATCCTCGACTCCAGCCCGTGTGCCCGAACCCTGGGATAGACGCGCGGCCCATCTTCGCTGCAGGTGCGCCCCTGACCGGAGCCAAGCCGGTGTTGCTGTCCGTGCCATCCGTGCTATGTTAGGTTGAAGAAAGAAGAAGGACCTCGGGTTAGAATATAAAACAACTCAGGGTTCCAGATGCGAACCACAAGACTCGTGTTATGGACGGCGGGTTGATTCGGAGAAAGTTCAGGGTTCCCGATGCAAAGTCGTTTTCCTTTTATCTTTTGTTTTTATAGATTTCTTGTATAAACTTTGGAAATGCATAGTAATTCATAGAAAAGTAGTAAAATAGCAAATGTAGAATTTTTGGAATCCATGTGAAATTATCTATGCAGTATATCTATAATATGGTATGGGTTAGTTTGACGTTTTAGTCGTAAAAATAGATTTATGCAGTTAGATTTTAATTGCTTGTTATATTTGTCTTTTTCATAACTGCTGTAGTATTGCTCCAATAAATGTGAAAATATTGTGACATGCTTTTTATATGACATTTAATTTCTGGCATTTGTTTCGGGAATTTAGGACTGACAGATTAAGAGTTATAAAAATAACAAATGCCCTGTGTTGCTTTGCTCCTATTCTGAGTAGATCTGCATGTTTGTATTGTTTGGCTCAGTTAAGTTGTGAATCTTGCCTGGATGAAAATATATAAGTTTTATTACTTTTCATAAGCTTTCCAAAAAGATAAATAGCACAATTTTTGGTTAAGCACATGTTTAGTTATAGTGGTTTAAATTACTGTTCCAGTTTCTGTCTAAACCCAGACAGGGTTGTATTGTTTGTTATGTAAGACCTTTTTATTTGTAGATTTAGCTGTATGTGTTTATAAAACATTGTTCACACTTTAGTAATATTTCTAGAATGTACACAACCATAATTTATGGACATGTGAAACTCAAGTTATAGCTGTTTAATGTGGCATGACAGATTCTGTCCATGTTCTGGACAGAGATGTCTTCATGGGGCTAATTGACCTTGTTAACTGTGGAATCATCTTTAGAAAATAATAAGAAAGTTGTAGGTAACTTTATAAGCTTTCCGCAAATATAAGAATTATGTTTGTTGGAGGTCTACAACTCCAGTTATGCTTCCTTGAATTGCCTATCAGTTTTCTGTTTGTAATTGTACTTCTACTGTTTGGCAGCGTGAGCAGTTTTATTTATGCAATTAATTCCATGATATAAATGATGTTTGCTGTGAAACTTGTATATAGAAAAGATGTAGATAATTCACTAATATATATTGTGGTAAAGTTTCATATCATTTGGCTAAGTGGTTTGTGAGTTACAGTAGTATGAATTTCATCCTTTAAAATGCTTGTTCTCTGGAAATTCCTGGACCAGATTATATGGTCATGCATGTTTGACTTGGTTAACTTGTTAATCATGCTAATATGATTAAAGATGAATTGTAGATAATTTGATAATCTTTCCCGAATGTCCTATTGCATAGTTTTTGGAGTTGTGTAACCCCAGTTATGATTTATTTACTGAGTTGTTGCATGTATGCCCAGAATTGCTGAAATACACGAATGCTTAATTGCTTTACTTGGTGTGTGCTAACTATGATACGTGTCTTTAGCGGTGATTAAGTAATACACTTGTAAACTTGTTAAACTTGTGTCATGATTGATATGTTTACTCTATATAATTGGTTGTGTGATGTTAGCTAAATAACTTTAGATGCCTGTGTCTTGCATACTTTTATGTGATGCTTGTGTTATTATTCTTTATATTCATGCACTTGCATCTTGCATCTCATCTAGGTGCGCTAGATAAATCACGTGAAGGTGGAAGGACAAACCCGAAGATGGTGTTGGGTGGACCCATCTCGAAGGTGGAAGGACTAAACAAGTGTTGTGACCTTAGATGTCACCAAGACGGAGCAACTAACTAAACTGACTCCGTGTTGATCCCAGGCAAGCCCCGGAGCATTATAAGTCTCTCACTACTTTTGAATGCAATTGAGAATATATGTTATATATGTATTGTTGCATTAAGTATAGGAGTTGGGTGATACCCTTGCTGCATATAACACTCCTTGTCCAACAAATATACCTATAACCCTATGTAGATTCAGAATCGAATCTAAATGCTTAGTCATGCTTAGACCGGTAGAAGCCAGGTGATGTCCTGTCACCTGAGCGAGATAGGTGGATACCTGAAAAGGTTGGCTATATATGCTATCATGGAAATAACCAAGTGATGAGGATGAATAACTGGAGACCGGGCGGGATGATGATAGAGAAGCAACAAGGCATGGAGGTCTTGAGTGCCTACCTATCCCCGCCTGTGTCGATTAAGGACCGATCGTTGACGGCCCTCTTGTCATGTTGAACGCATGCCCCACACTTAGCTGGAAGGATAAGTCGTTCCGATCGCGAAGCCTGAACACTATCCGGGCCGGGAATCAGCCTGATGTACGCGCTGTATTGGTGATGGTTGAGGAGAACGACGAGGGCGCGGCGCGCAACCTTGGTATACCTTGGATACCTCGGTCGCCGGAACGGCCTCGGGTACGGGCGGTGCCTGTCGAACCCGCGAATTGGTCCTGGATAGTGTAATATGGTGACCTATAGCTAACTTTGGCCAGTGAGTGTGGTTTGTCTGGGGAATAACTCACCAGCTGGTTAGAAATCGATTCGAATCGCCATCGCTCCTGGACAGTGAGCACTTGACTTGAGCCCCGTCATCATAGTAATGTTTATGGAACACTTGGATGGTTATTTTATGTTGATGATGTTGGAAATGCCACATTGAATATGGGTACTACTGTTGTATCTTAATCAAGTGATTGCTCTAGTACAGGTGCTAATATAGATGACAGGTAATGACTATTAACTTGAGCTAAATACCTGAAAAGTTACTTACCTGTAACCTAAGCTTTTTATGCGAAAAGTGTTGTGAAGCTAGCCCCACCAATAAAGCCTTGCATACTCCTTGGTGTTATTATTTCTGGTTTATGACAGGTAAGTCTAGCTGAGTATCCTCTCGTACTGAGGGTTTATTCCCACTTGTTGCAGGTTATGATGTATCATGGCTACTGCAAGAGTTGGATGACTCCTACCATATTAGAGGAGTAAGATCATGGGCATGATCCTTCTTAGTTACCTCGTCTATGTTGCTTTTGTTGGAGTTGACTTGGATACTGGCATGTATTTTAAATGAGGGCAATATTAGTTTCAAATTACTTTGCTTCCGCTCCTTTTTAACTCAAGTTGTAATAAATATATTAAACTCTGATGTATATCAAACTACTTGTGAAATGGAAGTAACATGTGACTTGTTTGTTGAATCACTACGATCTTGGCTGGTATGTTGGTTGGTTTGAAATCCCTCGTGATTTCATGGACTACAGGGTTTATGAGAGTTTGATTACGTTAAAGCAACTGCTTTGGCGGGAGTTTTTCGTAGTTGATCTCTTGTAAATTGGGCGGTTCTGTTACATAGCCTGTCACTCCGAAGGGGTGGGGCCCGTGGGGGTTAGGAGTTGTTTCCAATTACGTGAACATGGTGTTCAGGTATGTGGGAATCAGTGGATGTGCGGGTATCTTTTGGGTAGAGCGGTATGTGGCAGGATAGTGATAGCTCTGTCATCCTTTGCATCCCCCCACGATCAGGTATTCCGTAGGAGTTCTGTAAAGTCTCTATCGGCTAGGTATCCAGCTATGGGGATCTCCCCTCATCTCAGGCTTAGTTCTAACTCTATGTATTGCTAATTAGATGATCCGCTAAGAGTTCTATGCATAGTTATATGTGACCCATGCCTGCTCAAGTAGATTTATTTCTTTATTCTTTATTTATTATTTCTCTTCTATTTTATCCTTGAGGTTGATCCAATGTGTGTCCACTATCTTGAATATCATGTTTATTCCTGTTTACTCTATGTCTACCAAGCATTCAATAAGTAATCATGTTTACACCATGTTTGATCCCTTTGCCTGTAATAGAACCGCCCAAATTATAAGAGATTAAGCCTAATAGTGACCATTTGCACAGTCGAACCATCAAGCTTAAGCCCATATAATCCCGATAGTCTGTGAAATCTTGAAGGATTTCAACCACAAAGCATACATACAGCCAAGATCGTAATAAGTCCAGTGATCACCATCCACGGTTACATTCAATTCACAACATTCAACGATTACATCGGAGTTCCAATAAAGTTATTACAAACCAAGTTCAGTAGTAGTGAAAGCATAATAGTTTTCAAATAACACACTTAGTCTGATACAATGCCATAGTTTGATCATTCCCACAATAGCAAAAGAAGAGGTAGAGTGACCATCGCCCTTGGTCTAGTCATCACCCATTGCTGGGTACAAGCAGTGAATGCAATAACCATAGTACATCTAACCATCTGCAAAACAACATGGGAATGGAACCCTGAGTACGAGAATGTACTCAGCTAGACTTACCCGTCATAAACCAAAAATAAAAGACTCTTCAAGGATCATGAAGGCTGTATAGTGGGGTAGCTAAAACCTTTTTGCGTAAAAGCGTTACCCATCTAGAAGTATATTCTGATATCCTCCTTTCTTTTATTTAGCTCAAGTTAAGTATTATCATTACCTATCATCTAGATTTGCACCTGTACTATTGCAAACAAGTGTTGTAATATGATAGTACCTTATCACAACATTTACAATTCATTCATTACTATAACCACAGTGTTTCATAGTCCTTACTACGAGGACAAAGCTCAAGTCAAGTGCTCACTAACCAGAAGCGATGGCGATTCGAATCGATTTCTGACCAGCTGGCGAGTTATTCCCCACACAAACCACACTCACTGATCAAGTGAGCTACAGATCACCATATTACACTATCCAGGACCAATTCGCGAGTTCGGCAGGCACCGCCAGTACCCGAGGACCATTCTGGCGACCGAGGTATCCAAGGTATACCAAGGTTGTGCGCCGCGCCCTCGTCGTTCTTCTCAACCATCACCAATACAACGCATGGCGGCTCGACTCTCGGGCCAGATAGTGTTCTGGCTTCACGGTCGGAACGACTTATCCTTCCAACTAAGTGTGGGGCATGTGTTCAACATGACAAGAGGGCCGTCAACGATCGGTCCTTAATCGACATAGGCAGGGGCACTACGGTCAACACCACCATAAGACCCTGCTCGGTCTCAAGTTTATTCCCACACTTGGTTACTTTTTCTCCAAAGCATTGACCACAAACATTCAGGTATCCACCTATATCTCGCAGGTGACAGAAAATCACCCGACTTCTACCGTACTAAGCAAGCTAAGCATAAACTCCGAGCCTATCTACATAGGACAAGGTAGATAAACAGGTGGTGATATCAAGGAGTAAATGTGCATCAATGGGGTCAAGCAACTCCTATCACTTAAATGCAGCATAGTAAAAGAATTATGATAAAACAATTAAGTTAGCGAGAATAGGGAGACTAAGAATGCTCCGGGGCTTGCCTCTCTTGAAGGTGCTAGGCCGGTGGTCCGGGCACTCCTGCAGATCTCCTTCCGGCTGTGGTCCTTCTGGAAGTTCCTGCTCCTGTGTCTCCTCCTGCTCCTCGGGTCCCACCTCGTTCTCCTGTGAGCCTGTATGATGCATGTGTGCTCATGAGTGGGGTGCAAGATGCCCGAGGTGCAATGCTTATGCAAGTCAATAAAAGATGATCATGTCATGGTGCATAGATGAGTATGTACAAACCCCATCTCCAGTGGAGATGAGTTCCAACGGATAAAACAGGAAACTGATTTCTACAAGGTAGTCAACATCATCCAAGGAGATGTAACCAAATTAAAGCATCTATTGCATTCTCTTCTACAAGTCATTATTAACCAGCAAGCTATCATGGTGCTTCAAAGATACACCGAACACCATTTATTCTATTCATCTCATGCATAACAAGGTTTTATGTATTTAATTATTATTAGGCCTACAACAGTAGCATATATTTCAGATCTTCAATAAATTCTACAAAAATTACAGTAGGTCACTAGTTATTTATACAGTCTACCACAAAATTTTCATAACATTTGGACAGGTAATCTGACCCACACAAAAAAATCATAAGTTTAACCTCACAATTAAGTGTAAATAGCCTACTGGTGACAAAGTGTCAAACCATAGATTTCATATTTTTATAAATTACTTACTATCATAACAAATGTCCACAAAAATTTCTAGAATAATTGCATGATCCAATTATTTATTAAAAATCATAACCCATTGCCATGCAAGCATTTAAATCATCATAAATTAATTGATACAACAATTATTGTGTCACATATTTTTTCCAGAGACTAAACATCCATGCAAAGCTAACAAAACAAGAATTGCATTTTTCTAAGTTATATTCTATTTACTATGCATTTTCTCACTAACATCAAAAACATGGAACAAATAAATTTACACATAAAAGTTGTACAAACATGTTATGCATTTTCACCAAGTTGTAGATCTGAATCTATAGAACACATCACATTTTATTTCATCATTTTTGGAGCAATAAATCTAAAGATATGAATTTAATACGGTTTAAAACATTTCTGAGAAATCATTTTCTGAAATTCCATTTCAAATCCACCTTGGACCCGGTTAGGTGCACCTGCTCTCATCGCGAGCGACCGACAGGTGGGCCACGGGTCCCACGCGTCAGCCACCACAGAAGGGGGAGAGAACTCCGGCGAGCCGGAGCTCATCGCCGGTGACCCCTTTCGGCGAACCAAGTACTCCTACGCGTTCTACGGCTCAAGGTGAACCAGATGAGTCTCTATGCGCGACATAGGACGGACCGGAGCGAGCTCGCCACCGGCCATGGCAGAATGGTGGCGCTGCTCACCATCGACCCGAGGCGCTAGCCCGGTAGAGCGCGATTGGAGAGGTTCGGGAGCTTCGCGGTGCAGAGGCGAGCACGGTGCGCTAGCTAGGCGGTGCAGAAAGGCACGGTGGCACGTAGGCCACACGCGCGGCGGTGGCGCTCTCGCCGAAGAAGAAAGCGAGGGCAAGCGGGGACTCACCGTGCATTACCAAGTGCTCGGAGGCGTGTCTCGCAACAGCGAAGCGAGGGCGGAGCTTGGGGAGAGAGGAATCGACGAATGGCTCGCGCGTTTAGGAGGAACGGCCGGAGCAGAGCTTGGAGCTCAAATGGTGACGGTGGTGCTCTGCGCGCACGGATGGCAGCAGAGGGGGAGGTGAGAGAGGGAGAGTGGACGAGCGCGAATGGCAGCAGAGGGGGAGGCGAGTGCGACCGGGGGCTCCTGGTGGCCGACCAGGGCGCATCCGCTCCGGCGCATGCGCGCCACGCGACGGCGGAGCCCTGCCGGCTCGCCACGGCGGCACGGCGCGGCCAGCTGTCACGCGTGGACGCGGGCGCGGGCGCGGGGAGGGGGAAGGTGCGCTGGTGGGCTGGACCGGCTTCGGCCAGCGGGCCAGAAGCGAGGCCGGGGCCTCCTAGCGCCCCCCCTTTCCCTTTTCCTTTTTTTTGAAATTCCTTTTTCCAAATATCTTCCAAGCTTATTTTGACTCACTTAAAATCTTTTTCAGGTTTGGTCCCTAAAACAAAAGTTGTCACAAATAAATAGTTCTACAACTTTGTTTTAAGCTACAACTCCAAATTCCAAATAGAATTTGAAATGCAACTCAAAACTAGTTATAGGTTTTTAAATAAATTCATTTTGGGGATTTTTGTATAAAATCCATTTCTCAAATTCTAGAGCTCCAAAAATTGCACAAAAATATTCTTAATTCTTTTAAAACACATTTCAACTTATTTTGGTCATTACAAGCAAATTTAAAGTAAGCATACAAATTTTATCATATTTAAAATTCATTTAAATTAAGCACATAAAATCACAATTTAAAAGCTACTGTGCTTATGTGATGCTATTGTCGAGGGTATCAACAAGGGGTACCCTCACCAATGCATATAACGAGACCATCCGTACACACGCGCGGCCATCGACGGCCGCAGCCTCGAAGACGGAAATAGCGTCGAGCGAATCGGTCAGGGCTCGAGCGACAACTGCCGTCGAATACGGAAGCGGGCTCGAGCGAACCGAGAGGCGTCAACCGCAAGGACACTGTCCGCCGCCCGACGCGCGCACGAGAGCCAGGGCATTTAATGCACCAGACGCTTCCCCACCTAACACACGGGTCACGGGAGGCGTGATAGGGAACAGGCTTCTGTCCCATCGTTCTTTTTGCAGCCTTCCCACCGAACGACCCAGGGCGTGTTAGGACGCGGGAAACAAGGATGAAACGTCTAATCGGGACCCCCTCGAGACACCCAAGGTCAGCGCTCCAGATATCGACACCTCGTACGGCGTCCGACCCTCGACTTCACCAGGCTCCTTCCTGGAGACGAGTCGGGCGTCGACTGACCACGCCGTAACCGCTCCGCCGGATTTGCCGCCGAGCAATGTAAGCGTGCATCCGTCGAACCAATCCAAGACGGCGCGCAGAGCAGAATGCAGGGGCATGCGTGATCATCACCAGGCTATTAAGACGGGACGGCTCGAGGTCATGCCGGTACGGAAACCTCGAGTAGGTCAGCGCTCCATGCTGCTATCGATTCCAATTCCTACACCTATACATGTACCCTAGGTCCTTCCTTGGAACTATAAAAGGAGGGACTCAGGAATAGAACAGGGGATCACGACACAAGACCACACTCATACGTAGTAGAGCTCCACACTTCATACCACTCTTGTATTCGCCCCTGTACAAGCACTTAGGTGCAAGATAATACAAACTCTCTCCCCCCGCTGGACGTAGGGCCTTCTCTTGCCCGAACCAGGATAAATCTCTGTGTCTTCTTGCATCACCATCCGGGAAAGGGAGCACGCATACAAATTTACTCGTTGGTGTGACCCCCCGGGGGAAAACACCGACAGTTGGCGCGCCAGGTAGGGGTCCTGCGTGTTTTTCATCGATTTCCCACTCCTTTCCGGATGGCTACTCTTGCCTCGCCATTTCCGCGCTCCACGGTGATTTGGTTTGGGAGTCTCGAGTTCATGTCTACGGGCTCCGGCTACGACATGATCTTGCTCTCAGTCAAAGGACCAGGAGGAGCCCGCGTTACGCCAGCACGGTTGAAGGCCCCGAGACGCCCTCACCACCACGCCTCCCCGCCTAAGAAGAGGCGCGGACAGCACCACCGCGGCCCCTCTGCTTCAGCATGACCAACAACTCGTGCGAGGCAGGACGTAGGCCACAAGTCGGCAGCACCGTGTGACCGAGCAACAAGCGCGACGACTCAGCACCGCGCGACGACGGGAGGGGACGCGTCTCGCGCGCTCTACCCCACCGCTGCTAGGCTACTTCCACACGGGTTGTCCACTCCAAGAGCGGCACTGCCGTTCGGATTGGACAACGCCGCGGCGTCGCTCGCCAGGGCGATATGCCCAAACGCCCAGACGTACGTAGAAAGACCAATGGTCCTCCCACGTAGCTCTGAAGCGCGGCGGCCGGCGTCCGAGCTGCCAGACCTTTCCCGAGTACAAGGCCTCCGTCGTCTAGGCCCCGGACGATACTCGATCACCTCCCTCAGGCAACGATTGCTGGAGGAAGGACGTGGGTGTTTCTACGCCGCCGAACCGGACTCCGACTCCGAGACAGACAGCTATGACCCTACGAGGGAATGCTATCACATCGACGGGGCGGTAGACACTACTGACGAGACACGGGATGCTGCTGCGGGTGGTCGAGCCCCCGCGGCGCGAGAAGACCCCAGGACGCCTGGGAACGACGGACAGGTCGACCCCCCTCCTCAGGAATACAGAACCGCGCAGCTCGCGCAGCTGCGGGAGCTCAAGATGAAGCTCGACGAAGACCGCGAGCGTCTCGTCTTGCTCGAGCAAATCCTCGAGCAAGACCTGCCCTACCCGCCGGGCGGAAGTGTCCGCAGACGCGCTCGGGAGGTACATCGACAGATCGTCGGCGACGCAGAGCCAGAGCAACCTGTCAGCCGTTTCCCTCGAGCAGGCCAGAATGTAGTGGCAGCGACGATGCTGCTACGTAACATGCCAGAGCCGTCGAATTCCCAGGCCCGACGCATTCGAGATGAGGTACAGACATTGCTCCAGGTGGCGGCGGTTCAACAAGCCGAAAGTTCGGCATCTCGACGACGAGGAGCTGCCACAGAGAAGCGCGACGAACAGCCTCTAAACGAAGAGGAGGTGTCAGTCCATCAACAACCTCCCCCTCGCGGTAGAAAGACCGCTCTCATCCTCCCCGTCGACAATCAACGTCGACACGACGCGCGGCACGACATCAAAGAAAATCGGCGCCGCCGGCACAGAGACGCGGAAGAGCGCGGTTATAGCGCGCATCGCGGTGGGAGATACGACAGCGACGAGGACCGGGTGGCCCCCGAGCCACCAGGCCCACGGGTGTTCAGCAGGGCGATCCGCAGCACGCCCCTGCCCAATCCATTTCGACCCCTGACCAGCATCGCGAAGTACAATGGAGAGACCAAACCAGAGTTGTGGCTGGCCGACTTCAGGCTGGCCTGTCAGCTAGGTGGCGCTCGAGGTGATGATCGAGCCATCATCAGACAGCTACCCCTTTTCCTCTCCGACACCGCCCGTCGATGGCTCGAGGAACTCCCTGCCAATCAGATCCACAACTGGGTTGATCTGGTCAGAGTCTTCGAGGGTAACTTCAAAGGGACCTACATACGGCCAGGGAACTCGTGGGACCTCAGCAAGTGCAAGCAGAAGTCAGGAGAAACTCTTCGGGAGTATGCTCGACGCTTCTCGAAGCAGCGCACTGAGCTGCCGCACATCCCTGACCACGACGTCATCTTGGCGTTTGTCTCGGGCACCACCAGTCGAGACTTGGTGCGGGAATTAGGTCGCAATCGACCTCAGACCGTCGACGAGCTGATGGACGTAGTAGCCAACTACGCGGCAGGGGAGGAGGCAGTCGGCGCCTTCTTCAGCTCAGAAGGAAGAAAAGGCAAGCAGCCCGTCGACGAAGATGGGACCCCCAGTCGAGTTCTCAAGAAGAATAAAAAGAAGCAGAAAGTGCGGCAGTTCCACCGGTAAGATTCCGATGACAACCTTGTTGCCGCCATGGATCGAAAGAAGCCTCGAGGCCCTTCGGATGGAGGCATCTTTGACAAGATGTTGGAGGAGCCGTGCCCTTACCATAAGGGAGGTGCCAACCACAAGCTCAAGGACTGTCGTATGCTGAGAAAGCATTTTGACGGTCTGGGGTTCAAAAAAGATACGCGTGATGACTCCAAGAAAGAGAAGGCTGGCAGCAAGGAGGACAACAAAGATGACGACGGCTTCCCCGCCGTCCACGACTGCTACATGATCTATGGCGGGCCCTCGACTCAATTAACCATGAGGCAGCGCAAAAGGGAGCGTCGCGAAGTCTTTGCGGCAAGAATGGCGGTGCCCCAGTACCTTAGCTGGTCAAGCACTCCTATCACTTTCGACCGAGAGGACCACCCCGACAAGGTAGTCGCCCCAGGCGTCTACCCGCTCGTCGTCGACCCCATCATCGTCAACACCCGACTCTCGAAAGTGCTGATGGATGGTGGCAGCAGCCTCAACATCATCTACCTCGAGACCCTCGACCTCCTCGGCATCGATAGAGGACGCCTCCAGCCAAGCACCGGCGGTTTCCATGGCGTCGTGCCAGGGAAAAAGGCACTGCCAGTAGGTCGAATTGACCTACCGGTCTGCTTCGGCACGGCGGCCAACTTCAGGAAGGAGACCCTCACCTTTGAGGTGGTTGGGTTCCGAGGCACGTACCACGCCATCATCGGGCGCCCGGGCTACACCAAGTTTATGGCTATACCCAACTACACCTACTTGAAGCTGAAGATGCCTGGTCCCAAAGGCGTCATCACTGTCAGTTCCTCCTTCGAGCAAGCGTACGAGTGCGACGTCGAGTGCGTCGAGTACGGGGAGGCGGTCGAGAGCTCCACCGAGCTCGTTGCAAAGCTTGAAGCCATGGCCGCTGAGGCTCCAGAGCCTAAGCGTCATGCGGGCAGCTTCAAGGCGGCGGAAGGAACCATGAAGATCCCGCTCGACCCCAACAACTCCGACGGCAAAGTGCTGACGATCAGCGCCGACCTCGACCCCAAATAGGAAGCCGTGCTCGTCGACTTTCTCTGTGCAAATGCTGATATGTTTGCATGGAGTCCCTCGGACATGCCAGGCATACCGAGGGAAGTCGCCGAGCACTCCTTGGAGATTCGAGCCGGTTCCAAGCCAGTGAAGCAGCGGTTGCGCCGATTCGATGAGGAGAAGCGCAAGATCATTGGCGAGGAAGTCCACAAGCTTTTGATGGCCGGATTCATCAAGGAGGTTCATCATCCTGACTGGTTAGCAAACCCTGTATTAGTTAAGAAAAAGAATGGGAAAATGAGGATGTGTGTCGATTATACTAGTCTGAATAAAGCATGTCCAAAAGTTCCCTTTCCATTGCCACGCATTGATCAGATTGTCGATTCTACCGCGGGATGTGAAACCCTTTCTTTCCTTGATGCATATTCTGGTTACCACCAAATAAAAATGAAGGAGTCCGACCAGCTCGCGACCTCTTTCATCACGCCTTTTGGGATGTATTGCTACATGACCATGCCATTTGGGCTTCGAAACGCGGGAGCCACGTATCAACGTTGCATGCTCCACGTATTTGGCGAACATATAGGGTCAACGGTCGAGGCCTACGTCGACGACATTGTCGTCAAGTCAAGGCGACGAGGAGACCTGATCCAGGACCTCGAGATTGCCTTTAGCTGCCTACGCACCAGCCGGATCAAGCTCAATCCCGAGAAGTGCGTTTTTGGTGTGCCTCGAGGCATGCTCCTAGGATACATCGTTTCGCAGCGCGGCATCGAGGCCAACCGCAAGAAAGTCTCGGCTATCACGAAAATGGGGCCGATCCGAGACATCAAGGGTGTACAGAGAGTCACGGGGTGCCTGGCGGCTCTGAGCCGTTTCATCTCGAGACTAGGAGAAAAGGCATTACCATTATATCGACTCCTAAAGAAGGTCGAGCGCTTTTCTTGGACCCCCGAGGCCGAGGAAGCACTCGAAAGGCTGAAGAAGACGGTGACCTCGGCACCAGTCCTGGTTCCACCTCAACCTGCAGAGCCGCTGCTCCTCTACGTTGCGTCGACGACCCAGGTCGTAAGCGCGGCGGTGGTGGTCGAGAGGCAGGAGGAGGGACACGCTCTACCGGTTCAGAGGCTAGTGTATTTCGTCAGCGAGGTGCTTTCGGAGACCAAAGCACGTTATCCCCAAATCCAGAAGCTGATTTATGCCGTAATCCTTGCCCGTCGCAAGCTGCAGCATTACTTCCTTGGCCACCCCATCACGGTGGTCTCGTCTTTTCCTTTAGGCGAAATAATCCAGAGCAAAGAAGCCACGGGAAGAATAGCAAAATGGTCGGTCGAACTCATGAGTGAGACTCTCACTTATGCGCCTCGCAAGGCCATCAAATCGCAGGCCCTGGTAGACTTCATCGCAGAATGGACGGACACCCAGCTCCCCCCGACCCAGGTCCAGGCGGAACTATGGACGATGTATTTCGATGGGTCACTCATGAAAACTGGAGCCGGAGCCGGCCTGCTGTTCATCTCACCCTTGGGCGTCCACATGAGGTACGTAATCAGGATTCATTTTGCCGCATCTAACAATGTCGCAGAATATGAGGCCCTCGTTAACGGTCTCAAGATCGCTATCGAGTTAGGAGTCCGACGCCTCGACGTCCGAGGTGACTCCCAACTCGTCATCGACCAAGTAATGAAAACCTCGAGCTGCCACGACCCAAAAATGGAAGCGTACTGCAAGGAGGTCCGTCGACTCGAGGACAGGTTCCACGGTCTCGAGCTTGTCCATATCGCTCGACGCTACAACGAGGCAGCCGACGAACTTGCCAAGATCGCATCGACCAGAGGCACGGCGCCGCCTGATGCATTCTCAAAGGATCTTCACGAGCCATCCGTCGACCTAGGCACGGGGGCTGGCGTCGACGCCACCACCGCCCAACCAACCAATGCTGTCGATACGCTCTTAATGGTGGAAGAGATGATGGAGATAGAACGACGACCAGGTCGACCATTCGATTGGCGCACACCGTTCCTCGACTGCCTTATCCGCGGCGAGTTGCCAGATGACAGGTCAGAAGCTCGTCGTATCGCTCGACGGGCCAAATCATATGTGATCTATGGCGAAGACAACGAGCTATATCGACGGAGCCCGACGGGGGTCTTACAACGTTGCATCACCGTGGAAGAAGGCCGAAAACTCCTCGATGACCTGCACTCGGGGGCTTGTGGTCACCACGCCGCTCCACGGACCCTTGTAGGGAACGCTTTTCGACAAGGCTTCTACTGGCCAACGGCCGTGGCGGACGCCATCGAGCTCGTACGATCATGTCACGGGTGTCAGTTCTACGCCAAGCAGACGCATCTGCCTGCCCACGCTCTTCAGATGATCCCCATTACCTGGCCGTTTGCGGTGTGGGGGCTCGATTTAGTAGGACCTCTACAAAAGGCGAAAGGAGGATTCACCCATTTGCTGGTGGCCATTGACAAGTTCTCCAAATGGATCGAGGCTCGACCCATCACCAACATCCGCTCCGAGCAGGCCGTCCTTTTCTTCACCGACATCATCCATCGATTTGGGATCCCCAATGTCATCATCACCGAAAACGACACCCAGTTCACCGGCAAAAAGTTCTTGGACTTCTGCGATCGGCATCACATCCGTGTGAACTGGTCTGCAGTAGCCCACCCTCGAACTAACGGCCAAGTCGAGCGTGCCAACGACATGATTTTGCAAGGACTCAAGCCAAGGATCGACAATCGATTGAAGAAATTCGGCAAAAAATGGGTCGAGGAGCTTTCCTCAGTCCTATGGAGCCTTAGGACAACACCAAGCAGGGCCACAAAATACACCCCGTTCTTCATGGTCTACGGCTCTGAGGCTATCCTCCCCACAGACCTCGAGTATGGGTCACCTCGACTCAAGGCCTACAACGAGCAATCGAACAAAGAGACTCAAGAAAACGCGGTCGACCAACTTGAGGAGGCTAGAGACATGGCCCTCCTCAACTCTGCCAGATATCAGCAAAGGCTTCGACACTACCACGACAAGCATGTGCGCAAGAGGGACCTCAACGTGGGCGACCTAGTCCTACGACGCCGGCAAAGCAATCAGGGACGCCACAAGCTGACTCCGCCTTGGGAAGGTCCATACGTGGTAGCCGAGGTCCTGAAGCCGGGAACGTACAAGCTGGCGGACGAAAAGGGGGCAATTCTCACCAACGCATGGAACATCGAACAGCTACGTCGATTCTACCCCTAGGAGTTCTAAATTTATGTTCCTGCTTACGTTTTGTACCAAGACTTTGTAAACGAATGAATGAATAAATAAAGTCCTTCCCTCGAAACAATTCTTCTTTTGTGCCGAGAAGATTAATAAGTCACGATCTCGACGTTAAAAGGGGGCGCCGACTATGACCCATCATAGTCAGCACCCCCTCGGGGGCTACCAGGGGGACGACCCCCCCCCCCCCCCCCCCCCGAGTATCGAAAAAACCAAGAAGTTTTCTTTTCTTACGTAGTAAACCTTGCACGGTTCAAGTAGCTAAGGCGCCTCGAGCCCCTCAAAGGCCGAGGGACAACGAGCTGGAGAACTCCCACGCCCCCGGGCTACGGAAACTCTACTCACTTCCCCACCATTGAAGTGATCGAGGTGGTCTTTTACGAAAAATCGAGCAAGGGATACAAACGTAGGCGCAAAGAGAAACGAAAGCATCAAGCGGAAAGACAAAATAAGCATTTAACAATTACGAAAGTGATACAGCATCAGTTACCCACAGAATTAACAAAGTATCGTACAAGGGGCCTCAGGCGCCCTGAGAAGGCTCGCAGGCCTCAGTCCGCGGCACGATCCTCACCGCTCTCGCCTCCGCCCGAGCTAGCCTCAGGAGGGAGCACCTCAGGCTCGAAAAGCTTGGCCAACCTTTCCCTAGGAGCCTCCGCGTCGTCGGTCAAGGCATGGAGCCTCTCCTCGTTCTCCGCGTCGGTCTTGGAGATGTCGGTGACGAAGCCATGGGACACCACCTCCATGTCGTAGGAGAAGCCCGAGCAGACAACCGCCATCGCCCGCTTCACCCCGATGTGGTGAGCGTCCCGCACCCGATCTCGCAGCGTCGCGCCTATGTAGCACAACTGGTCGACCAGGGCGTCGCCTCGAGCGCCCTCCCTCGACTCATCCATAGGCTCGACCTCCCAAGAGGTCGAGAGATCACTTATCACCGTCCGCACTCGACGGTTCAAAGCAACCTCCGCCTCGAGCTGAGCCTTGGCGTTGCGAGCCTCGGCTTGGGCGGCCAGGAGTTCGTCCTTGAGCCCTGTAAAAGCCAATACAAAGAGACCTTAGGAAAAATTAAGCACACCTCGGAAAAAGAAATCTGATAGAGGAAACATACCGCGTACGGTCTCCTGGAGGGCCGTGTTCTCGCCGACCAGCCTGGTGTTGGCCCCCTCGATCTCTTTGTTGGAGCGTGCCAGCTCGGTGTTGGCAACGCGGAGATCCTCGATCGCCTTGCCAGCCTGAGCAATGGCCCCACTCTTCTCCAGCAATTCTCCCTTCAGACGCTCGACGTCGTTAGAGAGACTGCGGGATCGAGCCCGCTCCGCCTCGAGATCTTCGAGGGCCTTCTTCTTGGCTTCTTCCGCGGCGCCCCTGGCGACCTCGCCATTCACATGCTCCACCTTCATCTTTCGGAAGGACTCTCGGAGAGAGTCTAGGTCGGATTTAAGGAGGCCCTTCTCCTTGTCCAGATCCGCGATAACGCTCTTGTATGACAGGGCTCTGGACGCGGCTTCCTCGACCGTAAGAGCCCGCTCCCGTAGCTGCATCGTCTCCTCCTCCGCCTTCTTCGAAGCCTCTCGGGCCTCGGCCAAGGCAGCCTCCCTCGCCTTCTTCTCCTCCTCGAGTGCTATGAGATCTTTGTAAGCTTTAAGGAGCTTTTCCGGTGACTCGAGGAGTTGATCCTTGAGGAGGGGGAGCTGCTCCCAACCGCCCCTCGTGGCGTGTATGAAGCTGGACTTGATGCGGGAGGTCTCTTTCATATCCTGCGAATCAAGGGTCAGATGGATTAGAATACAGAAACCAGAAAACACCATGAGGATTGGAGTTCGAGAAACACTTACGAAATAAGCCGGGCCGAGCCCGTTGTTGATAACGTCCGAGAGGAGCCCCACCACATGCTTCATCCAAAGGCGGAGCTCCTCGACGTGTTCCCACTTCTCCGCCTCCTTCCGATCGTCGAGGAAGATGTCGGGCTCAGACGGGTCGTGGGAGGCCCGGATACGGATGCGGTCGGGGCACCAGTGCTCCATCTCCCGGTCAGCCCGCGCCTTAACGCCGCGGATGAGGCCCTCGACGGTCTCGAGGGAGCCCCCATGGCGTAGGAACAGGTCGACGAGGCATGGGAACCGTCCGTCGTCGTCCACAGTCTTCCAGGTTCCGTCCTTGGTCCCCGATGCCGCAACTTCATCCTCCTCGGAAGGAAAGCGGTCCTCCCACGCCCGACGTTCCCGGAGGAACCCTGGGGCGATCCCATCCATGCCGTAAATTGTCCTCTTGATATCGGACTCGGGGTCGGGGGGCGTGCGCTTCAGGCAGGCGAGCGCCACCACTCCATCCGCTCGCCCCGGCTCTGCCCGGATCACGGCAGGTGCCCCCGGGAGGAGCCACGCCGGTGTTGGGGGGCCGTACACCGGCAGGTCCTCCTCCTCGCCGAGCTCTTGCGGCTCCGGTGGCACTGGCTGGGCCGGACCTTGGGGCGGAGGCTCGAGCGGTCCCTCCTCTTGGCCCGCCTGCTGCTGCTGCTGTTGCTGCCGCGGTGGTTGCTGCTGCTGCTGCTGCGGTTGCTGCTGCGGTTGTTGCTGTTGCTGCTGCGGTTGTTGCTGTTGCTGCTGCTGCTGCTGTTGTTGTTGTTGTTGCTGTGCCTCATCCTCCTGTGGCTGCCGCGCCGCCTCGCGCTCCCGCTGTTCATCCTCCTCCCTCTTCTTTTTCTGCTCCTCGAGGGTGCGGAGGCCGGCGGGCCAGGGAGTTGATCCCTCGACGTGAGGGGTCGACGTTTCCTCCTCCATGGGGCGGGCACCACCAGACGCTCTGTCACCATCAGACCTGTCGCTGATGGTGATGGGTTCCCCCTCGACCCCCGATCTAGGGGGATCGGGGGCTCCCTCTGACGCTTGCGTCTGGGGCGCCTCATCACAAGTCGGCAGCGACGGAGTAGGCGCGGGACGAGACGGAGCCCTCTCGACGCCGGCTGGAGGTTGGGAACTGGAGGAGCCTACAAAACAAAGGGTAGAAAGTTCAGACGTTATAATAACCGACACAAGAACATCGCAAGGCCCAGAAATAAACTACGAACCTGGTTCCTTGGAGGCGGCGCCCGTTTTGAGCCTCTTTGCCATGGACGGCTGGGCCTGCTCGAGGGTCCGCTTTAGCCTGAGAAAAGATCGGTATATGAGCAAACGCAGAGGAACAGGAAGACAAAAGCCACAACATCGAGAAGGCTTACCCCACAGGGAGAACAGCTCGCCTCCCTCCGCCCCGACCGGTGGGCCTCGAGCCACCCCGCGTTAGGGCTCCAGGCCCCTCGAGGGCAGGCGCTGGCCTAGGTGCGTCAGTTCCCGCCTGACGGGCGCCGGGACTGGCGCTCCTGCGGCCGACCTCTCCTTTCTCGAAGGCCGCTGCGCGACCGCGAGTCAGTGGCCCCGTCGCTTGGGGCCTGGCAGGACCGCTCTCCCTAAGCGCCGGGGGAGGGCGCGGCACGACTTGACTGACCTTGGGCGCGGGAGGGGTATCGACGCGAGGACGGTAGGATCCGCCTGGGCCCCCCGTCGGAGCTTCCGCTCGAGGAGCGTCGACGTCGCCTTGAGATGGACCCCCGAGGATCCGGTCAAGACGAGACGCCATCCCCTCGGAGTCCACACTGTCCTCGTCATCGTCGTCATCTTTCTCGCTGGGGGACTCTTCCTCAGGCTCTCCCCTCTGCCTGGACTTGGACCGGCGCGCCTCTAAGGCTTGCCGGTCGAGGTTTTTCTTCTTCTCCCACTTCTTCTTAGAGTCCTTGACGGACTTCGACTTCTCGGCGGACCGGCGCCGCGCGTCGCGGTCGGCTTCGTCCTCCCTCACCGGGGGCCTCGAGGATCGAACGTCGATCCGCCCCTGCCACCGTAAAAAGTAGACTTAGAAAAAGGGGGTGGAAAAGGAACCCAGAGTCAAGGCTACCCACGAGGAAGAAAACATACCAGATCGACCGAGCCTTCATCAGGTGTGGCAGAACCCCTTAAGTGTTTGGGCCCACCGACACCTGCCATTGTCCCAAGGACCTCTGACGGTGATGCCGGGAGTCCTCCCACTTTAGAAGTCCGATGAGCCTTACTGTGTGCTCATTCCACTGCTACCTGTGGCGTACCAAGCTGGCTCGTCCTGACCACTGATAATGGTCAAACAACGAGAACTGTTTCTTCTCGCCCTTACAGGATAGCAAGTGGCCACCTTAACACCAGGATCATTCGTTGCGAAGATAAAGCAGTAACTCAACAACACAAGACCCAAAATAATATTTCAGAGTGAAACAGCGGAAGTATTACATAACTTAATTTACAAAAGTAGTTCTTCCAAATAGTAGAGTGTTATTACAAGCCTGGTCCAGCGGAGCAACTGAAACTTTAGTATAGACAGAACAAAATTACAGACCCTGCCCATGGGTCACGCTCACTCTTCTTCGTCGTCAATCTCGACGACGGTCACACAACAGGGTCCGAAACAAGTCGGCTCCTGTGCTTCACCTGCAACAGGGGTATTGAAACCCTGAGTACGGGAGTACTCAACAAGACTTATCCGACGGGAAAAGAGGAGAATTTAGGGATGCAGGCTTAAGGTAGACAAGGGGTGGCTGAGCAAGGAGCCAAAGTGTTTTGCGGAAAAGCTTACTAGTAGTGCATCCTTATTTTCAAGTTTTACCCTGAATTCCTCCCTCGCGGAGGCAGAAGAATTCGAGGATAGTCTAACTAGTTGTTCCCCACAGACGAATCCGTGAGTTCCTAGTCCTGTCATTAAGTATTATTTATTGATGGCCATAGCTTCATGTCGCTATGAGTCCGGGAATTGGGATCCGAACCTCATGAGACATTTTCCCCTTTCTCATTTTATCACTTAGTTGCATATTTAACTACGATGAGGGTCGAAGGAATTGAGTCTCCCAATCGGGGAGCAACGACGATTCGAATCGCTTAACAATCCAGCTGGAGTTCCTAACCACCCGACATATGTAGAACCAAATCTTGCATATATCAACCCAAATCAAGCTCTCCCCAAATTTGACCAGGTTCGCGGCACCCGAGAGCACAGTACTCCACCATCCTACAGCCGATCTAGATGTTTTCCGGTCATCTCAGATCCGTAAGGTGGGTACACACTACTCTCGCCATCTTTCCACTCCCAGTGCGCGAGTAGCTGTTCGCGTCGAGGGATCACAAGACCGGCTTACCGAGGGCAAGTGGCTAGTACTACAAATTCTCAACCCAGCAGGCCATCAACGGACCGGTCCTTAACCGACACAGTTGGAGACACTACTTTAAGACTCCATTCTTAAAGCAAGTCCACCGACCGGTCTCAAATTGAAACATCATTGATCATAAGTGTATCCCACAACAACCCTTCAAACTTTCTTGTTGAAAACCTATCTAGTAGCAGGGCTAAGCATCGCTACGCAGTGTTAAAATAAAACAGGTGTTAAGGACAGGATACAGATATCAAGGTAGTAAATGCAGCAAGTAGGTTAACCCAATTCTCAACTACCTAATGCAGCATTTTCAATTCATAAGTGATAAAAGATTTAAAACATCCAAGGAGGGGTTAATGCATCCGGGGCTTGCCTTGGTTGCAGGGCAGAGAGGGACCCTCGGAGACTTCCCAAGTCTCGGATCCGACTTCCTCGAACGGAGCACCGACCTCGGGGTTCGGTTCAACAGGCGCTCCTTCGGTCACGGACGCTATACGCAAAATGATGAATGCTTATGCGTATGGCAATTATGCAAGATGGACCGAATTAAGTACAATTTGTCTTCCCAATGCAATACAGAAAATCAATAAATAAAGTTGTTTAATAATTTAATATTTTTACCCAAGAGGTTGCATCTGTAAACTAAGAATTTACTTAATTCATAATTATCTTAAATTAAGTAATTATTAAACCTATTTACCTTCATTAATTCTTAATTAATTACTAATGACAGTAATTAAGCATTAAGGCTAAACAATAATTAACTGCCAGAGGTCATTAGAGTTAATGACCTCAGGTCATCACACAATCCCAAAATCACTCAACCCTAAATATGAGGATTTTAGTTAATCACTATTTACTTATTTTGGAATGATTAATTAAATACTAAATAAGGGTTTATTAACATTTTAACCAAACCTTATCCAAATGCCACCAAATTTTAGGTGGAGCCAGGGAATAATATTCAGAGGCTCCCCACAATTTTTGGTGATTTTTGGACATACAAATAAATTATTAAAATTCATACAAGTTTTATTTGCTAATTAAAAGGGCAGATTTTTACAGACATGTAAACTACCAGAAAACAGAACTTAATATTTTTCTTGGGTTCTACTTACTTCAGAGAGCCTACACAAAAATTTCCACGATTTTTGGATTAGCACACGAATTATTACATAAATTCAAACATAACTCAAAAACTGCACAAAAAGAAAAAGAAAAACAGTACTGTGCAGCGAGTGGCCGGGAAATCGGCCTGCAGGCCGGCCCATTCCCGTTCGGCCCACGCGCGCGCCATGTGGGCTGCTCCCTCCTCTCTCTGCGGGTCACTGACGGGCGGGTCCCGCTCGTCAGACCCCCCCTCTCCCCTCTTCGCGGGACGCTGACGGGGATGCCCCACCCGTCAGCTTCGTCTCTACCGCGCACGGCGGCTCGGCCACGGCTCCGGCCGCCGTTAGCGAGGTCCTTGGCTCCCGCACGCATGCGCATCGGCCTCGCCTCGTCTTCGCGACCCTGTTGTCACCCTCCACTCACGCTCTACTCTCTCCCTCCCACTTCGGCTACGCGAAAGGCGGGCGGCCGCCATAGCCGACCGCGGACCGGCCCTTAGGGCTTGGTAGAGTGTAAATTAACATGCAAGGGAGCTTCCATGGAGGGTAAGGGACATGGTGCTCACATCACCACGACGGGAGAAGCAGTAGAAAAGCTTGGCGACGGTGGCCGTGCGGTCAGGCGGGTGCTCCGGCTCCGGCGAAGTTGTTCCGGCGATCCTGTTCGCGTCTTGGGAAAAAGAGGAAGCGCATGAGCTTCTGGGGATAAAGTGGAACCGGAAACATCCACTAGTTCGGTATTTTGCTCACTGGAATAGCGTGGCCACGGAGAGAGCTCACGGCGGCGGTCTCGGCCGATGTTGGGGAAGAACAGAGAAGTTCTGGCGACTGGGTGGGTTAGAGAAAGAGATAGGGGTGCGCTGAGTTCGCAAGGGCGTGGCGAACGTTGTGGAGTGCTCAATTTGGCTCGAAAGGGATTGAGTGCGGTGAAATTGAAGGCGCGGCCGGGTCGTCGGTGTCGGGCGTAAAAGGGAGAAGCGAGGCGGCCGTGCAGTGGAAGCAGCAGGGGAGTGGATGAGCACGCTGGGGCTCGTCCACATCACGGCGGGCGCGCGCAGCCAAGCAGCTGCGTGGCCAGGCGCGTGGCGGTGCCGGACGTAGCGGCTCTGCTCCGGCGGCAGAGCACCCCCCCCTGCTCAGCACTGTAGCAGTCCATATCCACTTGCTCTGTTGTTTTGCAAAATTCAGCCAAAATTTGAACTGGAGCCGAAATTTCACCGAAACAAAAGTTGTTCCAAATTTTATAAGCTACAAAACATGTTTTGGTGACCAGAGCTGATTTTGAGTATAACAGGGTGAATTTGGCCAAACAGTTTGAAAATCAAACTCAAATCAAAGAAATTCCAAATTTTTGAATTGGGGCAAAACAGAATTTCCAAAATTACTTTTGATTTTGTATAACAACTTGAAAAACTCCCAACATGAAAGTTGCTCAACTTTTTGTGCTCTACAACTTTCATGTTGACCACTTTTCAAAATTCCAAATGGATTTTGAATTGGGAATTTAAGTTGGAAAAGGGGACACTTTCTGGAAATCTGTATTTTCAAAATTACTTTGAATTTTGTATTGAAACTTCAAAGACTCAAAACACCAAAGTTGTACATCTTGCCAAGATCTACAACTTTGCTTTTGAACTCAACCTCAAATTTTGCTTAGTTTTTGAATTATACAAAAAGGGGCAAATCTAGGATCCAGAAATCAGGGTTCTCCCCCCCCTAGCTCTTCGGAAAACTTCCACCCTAGGGTTTTAGCAACCACACAAGCAACAACACACCACAAAAGCACACTCTACTTCCCTAAGCTCAAGCAATCAAAGTAAACTTATTTTAAGTTGATGCATACTACTGTGCTTTAACAATTATGCTTTGCAATGCTTATGATGACATGATCCGTTTTTATTAACCGTAACATCAGGGATGTTACATCAGGCCTCATGGGGAAGCCGTTGACGTGCTGCGACCTGAAGTCGCCGGCGATGGCCTCCCTGACCCGGGCGGCGACTTCATCGTCCGCCAGAGCCACGTTGGACATCCGGCAAGCTTCGAGATCCCGGGACGAGACGCCCGGCCCCATTTCGTCCATCCTCAATGGCCGAGACATCAGGGGAAGGACCCTCCGACGATGGACGGCCGAGAGGACGAGAGCGGCGGACAGGCCCTCCAGGCGCAGCTTCTTCATGGCGTCGAGGAGGGGGTCGAGCCGCGACTGGTGCTCCTGGACGACGCCATACGTCCAGTTGTCTGGGCGCTCCGAGATCAGACGGCCCGTGTAGGCGGGGAAGAGACCGTCGTCGTTTCTCAGATAGAACCACTGGGAGTCCCACCCAGCATGGTTCGACGACAGCCCCACCGAGATGTACTCGCGCGGCCTTTCCGTCTTCTTCGTCTTCAACACCAGGTTGAGGCATCCGGCCCGCACGGGTTTCCTCACGCCGGTGGTTCCGGTGGGGGCGTTGAAAAGTTCGCCCCTGTAGAGGTGGAGCCATAGATCCCAATGGGGCATCATCCCCAGATAGCCCTCACACACCGCGACGAAGACCGCCGCGACGGTGATGGCGTTCGGGGAAAAATGCTGGAGCTCCACTCCATAGTGGAAGCAGAGGGCCCGCATAAAGCGACTCGGGGGAGCACCCAAGCCATGGCGGTGGAACTTGGCGAATGACACCACATAGCCCTCAGGTGGCTGGGGCTCCCTGTGACTCGCCGGCGGCGCGATCCACTCCGGCGAAGATTGCGAAGTACGGCGGCGCAAGAGCCCTTCATTCTCGAGCTCTAGCAGACGGCGGTCCGTCATCAACGATGGACGCCAGTCGTCGGCGGCAACAAGCCTCACAGGCATCTTGGTTGGAAGGATGGTGGATTCACTACTGCTCGAGGGGGTGCACGCGCGCGTGGAGGAAGCAAGAGAGCGAAGGCAGCGAGAAGACGAAGGCGAGAGGACGAAAGGGAAAAGAAAGAATGGAGCAACGCCACGGCGTATTTATAGATAGCGGCCAACCAACGGATAGATCCGATAAATGAGGTAACTCCCCCCATAAATGCGCCGTCTAACGGTCCTTTCTCTCCTCACAGGCCGGACGCTCCGAATTCCCCGCCGATACAGTGTCGCAACGTCACTTACCTCAAAAGGTGCGCCCAACGGGCAGAAAGACGAACCGGCACGGCAGCTTCCTTACTTCGTAAGCCAAGGTATGCGCTCACGATAGTCTCGAGAGGTCGATGGCTGGCCCGTCGAAAGGGTTCGACAGCCGATCTCGAGCACCAAGAGTCAGGGATCCCCAGCGAGTGGTCGAAAATCGAGGCCCGCCTCGAGGACTCGCTGGCGATGTCCAAGGTAGGGTCGAGACAGTCGAGAGGAATCCCCCCGAAGGGAGGCATCGAGCCGCTGGACTCTATCGAATGAGACCGGTATCCCCGACCACGTCGACCCTGCTTTATGAGGACGCCTCCGGGCTACAGCTGACCCCCTCGAAAGGGGCACAGGTTCTCACTTGGACTACCCGCTAGGAACTCAATCTGGGGTGGAAGACGCTCGCTCTATCGAGAGTACGTCGAAACCTCCACGCAAGGCAAAGCCGAACAGAACCTTCCACCACGGGTGTTGACAGCGTTTCTGCAGATTTGGCAAAATAACCCTCGAAGGAGTTAAATACTCCCTCGAGGGCTCGGGGGCTACCCCCGCGGGGTCGCTCGCGCGCCCCCGTGGAAGCTCGACCGTAAAAACAAAAGTCTCCACTCGAGCGCCAGCGCTCGAATGAAGACTCGGGGGCTACTGTCGAGGGTATCAACAAGGGGTACCCTCACCAATGCGTATAACGAGACCATCCGTACACACGCGCGGCCATCGACGGCCGCAGCCTCGAAGACGGAAATAGCGTCGAGCGAATCGGTCAGGGCTCGAGCGACAACTGCCGTCGAATACGGAAGCGGGCTCGAGCGAACCGAGAGGCGTCAAGCGCAAGGACACTGTCCGCCGCCCGACGCGCGCACGAGAGCCAGGGCATTTAATGCACCTGACGCTTCCCCACCTAACACACGGGTCACGGGAGGCGTGATAGGGAACAGGCTTCTGTCCCATCGTTCTTTTTGCAGCCTTCCCACCGAACGACCCAGAGCGTGTCAGGACGGGGGAAACAAGGATGAAACGTCTAATCGGGACCCCCTCGAGACACCCAAGGTCAGCGCTCCAGATATCGACACCTCGTACGGCGTCCGACCTTCGACTTCACCAGGCTCCTTCCTGGAGACGAGTCGGGCATCGACTGACCACGCCGTAACCGCTCCGCCGGATTTGCTGCCGAGCCATGTAAGCGTGCATCCGTCGAACCAATCCAAGACGGCGCGCAGAGCAGAATGCAGGGGCACGCATGATCATCACCAGGCTATTAAGACGGGACGGCTCGAGGTCATGCCGGTATGGAAACCTCGAGTAGGTCAGCGCTCCATGCTGCTATCGACTCCAATTCCTACACCTATACATGTACCCTAGGTCCTTCCTTGGAACTATAAAAGGAGGGACTCAGGAATAGAACAGGGGATCACGACACAAGACCACGCTCATACGTAGTAGAGCTCCACACTTCATACCACTCTTGTATTCACCCCTGTACAAGCACTTAGGTGCAAGATAATACAAACTCTCTCCCCCGCTGGACGTAGGGCCTTCTCTTGCCCGAACCAGGATAAATCTCTGTGTCTTCTTGCATCACCATCCGGGAAAGGGAGCACGCATACAAATTTACTCGTTGGTGTGACCCCCCGGGGGAAAACACCGACAGCTATGCTTGATGAAAGATGCTTATGAGTGAGTTTATGAGACTAAGTGCATGCTTAACACCTAGGGTGTTACAGCCCTTCCCCCCTTAAGGAAATCAAGTCCCGAGATTTGGAGTTACTAACCATTTCTTATGAAATTTTGGATAAACTATTTTTAGGTAATCCTCTGTTTCCCAGGTGGCGTCTCTATCATCGTGATGACTCCACAACACCTTGTAGGCTTTGACAACTCTATTTCTGGTTACCCGCTCTTTGGTATCTATGATACCCACTGGTTGTTCTTTATATTCTAAATCTGACTTTATCTTGATCCCCCGAGGTTCAATCCTTTGTTCGGGTACCTTCAGACACTTTCTTAGCTGGGATACATGAAAAACCAAAAAGATCGAGATCAACTCTTCAGGTAACTGGACTTTGTAGGCCACAGGGCCCTTCCGTTCTATTATCTGATACGGTCCCACGTACCTAGGTGCAAGCTTACTTCGAACTCGGAAGCGCTGAACCTTCTTCATCAGGGTAACCTTGAGATAAACATAGTCACCCACTTTAAACTCAAGCGGTCTTCTACTTTTGTCGGCATAACTCTTTTGGCATGATTGTGCGGCCTTCATATGTTGTTGTATGATTTGTACTTTCTTCTCAGCATTGTTCACGAAGTCGATACCATAGTATCTTCTTTCACCAGGTTTGACCCAGTTTAACGGAGTCCTACATTTCTGACCATACAAAGCTTCAAACGGAGCCATCTTGATGCTCTCTTGGTAGCTATTGTTGTAAGAGATTTCAGCCAAAGGTAACCATAATTCCCAAGATCCTTTGGAGGATAACACACAAGCTCTTAACATATCTTCTAGCACTTGATTGAGTCTTTCCGTTTGGCCGGAGGTTTGAGGATGATACGCTGTACTTCTCACAAGACTGGTCCCCAAACTTTTGTGCATTTGTTCCCAAAAGTGAGCGGTGAACTGCGGGCCTCTATCTGATATGATAGTCTTGGGAATACCATACAGCTTGGCAATTTTAGCCATGTATAAGTCAGCATACTCGGGAGGTCTGTACAAGTTCTTCACTGGGATGAAATGAGCCGACTTGGTCAACCGATCTACGATTACCCAAATCGAGTCATTCCCTTTTCATGTAGTCGGCAGTCCTGTGATGAAGTCCATACTGACCTTTTCCCACTTCCATTCTAGAACTCACAATGGTTGCAGCAACCCTGCGGGTTTCATGTGTATAGCTTTAACTCTGCAACACGTGTCACATCGGGCCACATATGCTGCTATTTCTTTCTTCATTTTTGTCCACCAGAAGTGAGACTTCAGATCTTGATACATCTTGCTACTCCCGGGATGGATAGAAAGCTTTGAAAGTTGTGCTTCATCCATGATTCGATTCTTTAATTCTCAATTCTTGGGAACTACTAATCGATGTTGGAACCAAAGTACCCCTCTCTCATCTACTCGAAACTGAGTTTTGGGTCATCTTTGATCTTTTCCTTGATGTGAGAAATGCCCTTATCTGTCTTCTGTCCTTCGATAACTTGACTCTCGAGTGAACAACTGAGTTGTATGTGACATAGAACCTCAGGATGCATTAGGTTGAACCCATCTTCAAACAACGGCTGTACCACTTGATAGTGTGGTTTACGACTTAAGGCATCCGCTACCACATTAGCCTTGCCTGGGTGGTAGTGGACCTCAAGATCGTAGTCCTTGAATAGTTCTAACCATCTTCGCTGCCTCGTATTCAACTCAGATTGAGTAAAGATATATTTAAGGCTTTTGTGATCCGTGTAGATATGACACTTATTTCCAAGCAGATAATGCCTCCAGATCTTTAGAGTGTGCACAACAGCTGCAAGTTCTAGGTCATGGGTTGGATAGTTGACTTCATGTTTTCTCAACTGTTGTGAAGCATAAGCTATAAGTCTGCCCTCTTGCATCAGCACACATCCCAAACCAATTTTTGACGCGTCACAAAACACATCAAAAGGCTTCTCGATGTTTGGTTGTGCCAGAACAGGAGCAGTGGTCAGTTGCTTTCGCAAGGTGCGGAAGGCTACTTCACACTCCTCTGTCCAGGCGAACTTATGATCCTTTTGTAGCAAACTGGTCATTGGCTTAGCAAACTTGGGGAAGTCGGGGATGAAACGACGATAATACCTGGCTAAACTAGAAAGCTTCGAACTTCTGAGACAGAAGTTGGTGCCTTCCAGTCCATAACTTCCCGTACTTTTGACGGATCCACAGCGATCCCTTCTTCCGACAGAATATGCCCCAGGAATGGAACTTTCTTAAGCCAGAACTCACACTTGCTGAACTTCACATATAACTGATGTTCTCGCAGTCATGTCAGCACGACTCTTAGATGCTCAGCATAATCTTGCTCATTCTCTGAATAGACCAGAATGTCATCTATGAACACCACAACAAACTTGTCTAACTTTGGCATAAAGACTAAGTTCATCAGATACATAAAGTATCCAGGGGCATTTGCCAATCCGAAGGACATGACAAGATACTCATACAACCCATATCCGGTAGAAAAAGTAGTCTTTGGTATATCTTGCGGGCCGATCTTGATTTGGTGATACCCGAACCTCAAATCTATCTTGGAGAACACTTTGCCTTTGACAATTGATCGAACAGGATATCAATCCGTGGCAAGGGATACTTATTCTTGATCGTCACCGCATTGAGTGGGCGATAGTCCACGCACATGCGCAAAGATTGATACTTATTTTTCACAAACAACATTGGACAACCCCATTCGGATGAACTCGGCCGGATGAAACCATTGTCCAGCAACACCTTTGTTGACGGTCCTTAAGTATCAAATTTAATTATCAAATAAACAAAGAAAATGATCCAAATGAAATCAACATCCAGACTTAGGGTTTTATCTGACAGAATTCCACGAGTTTTGGTGTTTGTCTATTTCTGCAGGGGGTTATCAGGAAATACGGAAGAAAGGCCCACATGTCAGGATTACATAGAGATATCAACGTGCCGCGCAATTATCTTACATGTAGAAGACTCCGGAAGCCATGGGAAGGAAGCGGAGGCCGAACGGAGCCTGGCCCTGGGCGCCCAACCAGGTGACCAGGGCGCCCGCCCCCCTTCTGAGTTCAATCAGGACTCTCTTTCAGGATCAAGCTCCACCGACCTAAAGGATCAAGGATAACCGTTCAATCAATGTCGGTTTCATCCAACGGCCCATATTCACTTGAAGGGACTATAAAACCAGACCCCCTGGCCCCTGGAGGAGAGAGCCTCTCAACCCTAATTCATTATTCCTCAAGGGAGAAGAAGCCTCTGATCAAGCCTAGAGCCACCACATCAATTAGACATCTAGATTAACATAGCTACATAGGATTAGAACTAGAAGGAGTCAATCTTCGATTGGTTTCCGGATCTGTCAAGAGGATTCTTGGTATTTCTCTATTGTTCTTCTAATTGTTCATCTTTGTTCTTCAATATTATGAATATGACTTTGTTCTACTTCAATATATTGCTTATGACTTTGCTCTACTTGTTTATATTCAAGATTATATTGTTCTTAGTTTATCATAATTATATACTTGGCTTAGTTAGATTGGATCCATATACATGTTTAGGATCGTATAGCGTTTATCCATCGGATCCATGCGTAAATGATAGATATTGTGTAGGCGTGGTGCTTATACCGTATTTATCTGCGATTGTACCCCATATGCCAGATCGTGGGGTAGTTCGTGATAGTGACAGCTTCATTGATTCTTATATAGTCCCCCTCTCGTGTATTGGGCTGGCAGAGCAACATTATTACAGGGGAGTGATTACGATGTATCTCATATTCCTTGCTAATATCACTATGCATGGGCGTAAATGATTGCTAAGTATGCTTGCACTAACTATGATATGCATCGGATCCATGCGTAAATGATTGCTAAGTATGCTTGCACTAACTATGATATGCTAGACTATATAGTTGAGAATAGCTTAGGAAATATTCTTGTAGTTCGTTCTAATACCATGCTAATGACTTACTAGAATATCTAATTGAGGTGCTTATCATATTTATTATGTGGCTAAGTTATGCTGATCAGATTAATTATCTTTGTCACTATTCATTACTTTATATATCCTTTATGTGACACTTACGCCTATATGAAAGAGTTAAACAAATGTTCTCAATTATACATACAATGATAGATACTCAATCTCATATTCCATTCTATAATCAATATTGATGATTACTAATCCCTTCCCAGTGGTAAAAATATAAATAACGATACCTGGAATACTTCCCGGTTAAAATGCTACATCGGTATTAATCTGTGCGCTTGTAGATCCCATTCATTATTTATTTAGACGAGCAATTGCATATTTCAATACCGCGTCTCTCATATCATGCTGGGGATGACAACTTGGCTTAAGTGGTATGAGGGATAGGTTTGGCATTTTTGGCACTGTTATCAGAATTAGAAAACTAAGACTACTTTTGGTAATGATGTTAAGAATACCCAACAAGCATTTTTGGCGCCGTTGCCGGGGAAGGTTGATTACTAATCAGGAATGAATATAGCATTTCGAGTTATCATTCGCATCACTAATATGATTGAGCTTATCAATTCTCTCATACAGGTTTACCCTGATATTTTTCTATTTTATCTTATGCAGGGTAATGTATGAATAGAAGACATCTTCCAGGAAATTTTGTTGACAATCCGAAGCATTATTCAAAAAACGAGAGCCAAGCTCAAGAAGAGATCATCAACACTTCAGCAAGAAGCTTCATCCAATCAAGAAGATCACGGAACTTGTCTTCAGAGTTCAAAGCCATGGCGAACAAATCGATCCGTGAGTTCTGAGCTCCCACTACGGACAACATCCGCACTGGACCTGCTGCAGAGATCGATGGCAACTTTGAGCTCAAGCCTGGACTTATCAACATGGTCCAATCCAACCAGTTCTGTGGGAAGGCACATGAAGATGCTAGTGCTCATCTCCAACACTTCCTGGAGATTTGCAACACATTCACCATATTAGGAGTCCCCAGAGATGCTATACTACTTCACCTCTTCCCATTCTCACTGTTAGGAAGAGCGAAGCAGTGGTTCTACGCTACAAAGGAGAAGAATACTACGTGGGCACTCTGCTCCACGAACTTTCTGGCTAAGTTCTTTCCCATGGGCAAGACCAATGCTCTCCGTGGAAAGATTACAAGTTTTCAACAACAACATGATGAATCCGTTCTAGAAGCATGGGAGCGCTTCTAAGACTAATCCTAGAATGTCCCCATCATGGAATGGAGAGTTGGCTATTGATGTAGACATTTTATCATGGGCTCGGCAACAGTGCCCGAGAAATCATGGATGCTGCAACTGGAGGAGCATTCCTATCACTTACCATATCACAAGCCACAGCTCTTGTGGAGAAGATGGCGTCCAACCAAAGCTGGAATGAAGAAAGGACCTAGACACGCAAGAGAGGTGGAGGTATGTATCAGCTCAAGGAGGTAGACATGCTGTCTGCAAAGCTAGACCTGCTCATGAAGAAGCTCGACGATAGAGGTGGAGATAAGAAAGAAGTTATGCACATCTACAACTCTCACATGACTTGTGAGGAGTGTGGAGATACTGGACACTCAGGCAACCACTGCCTTGAGATGCTTGAGGATGTGAACTACATCATCATCAACAACAACAACTACTACAACCGTCCTCAACAAAATCAAGGTTGGAATCAACAGAGGCCTAACTACTCAGGTAATTATCAAGGTAACAATTCTTATAACAATAATAATAATTTTCCACCTCTGAGAGAGTTAGTGTCTAATCAAGGAAAGCTAATGGATAACCTATCTAAGAAATTGGCATCTAATGATAAAATGCTAGAAAATATAAATAACAGAATGGATAATTTCTCTACTGCCATCAAGAATCAAATTAGCTTTAATAAAATGATTGAATCTCAGTTAAATCAAATAGCTGCTGCTGTTCCTACTACTAACCCCGGTATACCATCACAACCGGAAGGATTAGAATCTGCAAATCTTGTAGACATGTTTGATGCAGGTAATTACTGGAGTAACCCCGTCACTGAAGTTACTACTGACCTTCTGCCGGTCAAGAGAGGCGATCCAGGACGCCCCATCATCCCGACCTCCATCAGCATGGTGGACTTCCTAGAAGCACTCTGTGACTTTGGCTCTAGTGTCAACATTATGCCCAGGGTACTCTATGAAAAATTCTTTACATATCCTTTATTAGAAACAACCATGTGTTTGCAGTTTGCAGATCAGACGATAAGTTTTCCAAAAGGAATATTGAAGAACCTTTGTGTCTGAGTTGGTACCTTGTACGCCCCAGCAGACTTCGTGGTGATAGAGACCGGTAATGATGAGAGGGCACCCATCATCTTAGGGAGGCCATTCTTAAACACCTCGGGAGCTGTCATCTACGCTAGTGCTGCCAAGATCAGTTTCTACATCAAAGGGAGGAAGGAGACGTTTTCCTTCAAGAAAAAGACTACACAAATCCCAGATCAATCCAGATGTGAACCAAGGAAGAGGACCAACAGGAGGAACAGGAACAAGCAAGTATGGACCGAGTCAGCTAAGATGGTCACTGCAGTTCATGGAGGTCAAGATCATCAACTTAAGTCACCATTTTTAACCAAGAAGGATGACCCAGGAATGCCAAGCATCTATTGCCTCATAAATGGATACAACTTCTACAAGACGACTTGTGACACCGGATCAGGCGTCAACATAATGGCCGCAGTCACCTATCGGCTCTTGTTCGGAACCATGCCCTTAAAACTAACATACATTCAGCTCCAGATGGCAGATCAGACATTTCGAGAGGTTAAAGGAATAGTAACTGATGTCCCTATCAAAATAGACGATCATTTTGTCTACACAGACTTTCAGGTTATTGACATGGGAGAAGATGAGTATGATCCACCCATCATCCTTGGAAGACCGTTCCTCAGCACCGTTAAAGCAATCATCTACATTGGAACTAGAGAAGTCCATATGCACTTCCCCTCAGAGAAGGTACGCCGCTATTTTACTGACCCTAACTATATCGTTGAAGACTCTAAGCAGGTCAGAAAACGACGCAACCGCAACCAGAGGAGGCAAATCATCAAGGACGGATGGGCAGACTATGAAGGAGAAGTAATAAGATCAGAAGACATACAGTTTAAACAGAATTATCCGGAGGAGACCGTAGCACCGAGTCAGGTATGGAAAGAGAACATAACTATACATGAAGAGGAGGCGCCGCTGGAAGTACCGACTCCGCCACTCAACGAATCCCAGGACAACTAGAAAACGGAGAGTCCCATTCGGAGGACTTAAAAACACCGAACGCCTTGCCAAGAGGTAAACTTGGTAGTTATCCTTTCCCTTTCAATTATTTAAATGGTTTGCTTAGTTAATCATGTTCATACTATCCTAAAAAGAAAATAAAAATGTGAAAAACAGTAAGCCCCATGTGAGTATACGGGTGGCATAAACTTCATAAGTACATTCACTGTGGTGGCATAAAAATAAAATAAATATTTCTTTTCTCCTTTATAAAACGAAAATATAAAAATAGGGAATAATATTTATTGAGGAGTCTCAACATGATAAAGGCTAGATATTTATGCTAACACTTAACTAGTTCCACAAAGCTTTGTTGTCTATTTGAGCTCCACGGAATTTAAGAACCAAGAAGACTAGCAGACGGAGGACATTCTAATCGCTGTCAGGATGCTGCCGACTTTCAAACACACCTCTGCCACCTGATAGCTACATCAAAAGAAATTACATCAAAACTCAGCTTGGGGATGAGCACCCCCATTTATCCCGCTAAGTATTCCTATCTATCTTTATACTTATACTACATTAAAATATAAATATACATAACTATGAAAAAACCAAATAAAGATTTTATGCTTATATATATATCTTTTGCTTAGTTTGTTTAAATAAATAAATAAAGTGGCTATGCTAATCTGAATCTTAATAATAAAACTCTAGCATGGATATGATGAATAGTTGCTCTGCCTAATTTTCAAATTTTGAAGTTCTCTCTCAAGTTTAGACATAACTGTTATAATTTAAAGCTTGCTCTAAACCTAAACTTGTGGGAAGAAAACTTGATCTAAAGTCTAAATTGTTCACGGATATGATATGGGAAGGTTGAGCTGTTGTTTATCTGTTCCTAGAGATGCTAGAATTCTGGAGAATTTTTATCTTTGAAAATCTTAAAATATTGCATGATGAGTTCATATATGATGAGAGTTTAAACTCCTACCACAGCCATATATACATGCTTGCTAGACTTTGAACCACACATTTACTTCTTTTTACTGCTTATGAGCATTGAGTGTGGTCCAGTTGCGTAGACCCTTAGGAGCTTGTCATGTGGTTAAATCAAGATTCACTTGCACGTTCACTCACACATGCTGCTTCTACTCCGGGAGTACGCATCTACATATATCCACCCATTTCCATCTCTAGAACCACCTAAAAAATATTCTACTCCTAATCCGGGAGAGAATGGCTAAAAACATTTCTGTTTTCCCCTGTGAAATAAATGCTCAAGTTATCTTGGTTACTGCCACTTGCTATATTATTTCATGAGACGAGTGCTCTAAAAAAAGAAAAAAAATGAAAAAAAGAGAAGAGATACGAGGAAATAAAAAGGGGCAAGTGCCCGGAACCTCGAAAGAAAAGAAAAAAGTGAGACGAGAGGTAAAAATGGACAAGTATCTGATAGTAGAATTAGGGGTACAAGATACCCACCTGAGAGGAAAGAAAAAGAAATATAGAGCATCTCATTCTCCTCACAAAGTTTTAAAAAGCAAGAAAGGTATGTATCCCCTCAAAGAGCAAAAAAAAGATTTAGACTTTCACCATTGTTATCACCATCATCACCATATACCATTCATTCGTCACACATGCACATCTTGATTTGACTTATTGATTTGTTTCTTTGGATCCATGGTTTGACTATACAATAAATGTCTTGTGAGTATGTATACTTTGTCTCCCACCTATGAGCTCCAGATATTAAAGCCTTATTAGAGTAGGGTGAGAGAGAAGGCAATGTCAATATGCCTTATACCAACAATACTACATATCTTGAGAGAAGGCATATACCATCACTGCCTTAGTAAGGATCCAGAAATACCACAAAAGAGAGATATGAGAGAGTCATATAAGGAATCTCTAAGTTTTATTTGAAAATCTGCAAAAACTCCAGAGCTATAGCTGATCAAGAATAAGAGACATGGCACTTGACTAGACTGTTCTATCTTTTAACTACTCAAGACAGAAGTGACAGTTACAAGTCTAATGGTGAAAGGTAAAATGATCAGAAGTTTTAAGTCTTGACAGTTTACTCTAACTCAGAGATGAGATCTTATTTAAAAGCATGTGTACCGTCAATTTTTAAAAGTATTGCAGCAACTTCTGATCCATCGCTGAGATTATCCTTGCTCAGGGACGAGCAAGAGGTAAGCTTGGGGGAGTTTGTTGACGGTCCTTAAGTATCAAATTTAATTATCAAATAAACAAAGAAAAGGATCCAAATGAAATCAACATCCAGACTTAGGGTTTTATCTGACAGAATTCCACGAGTTTTGGTGTTTGTCTATTTCTGCAGGGGGTTATCAGGAAATACGGAAGAAAGGCCCACATGTCAGGATTACATAGAGATTTCAACGTGCCGCGCAATTATCTTACATCTAGAAGACTCCGGAAGCCATTGGAAGGAAGCGGAGGCCGAACGGAGCCTGGCCCTGGGCGCCCGACCAGGTGACCAGGGCGCCCGCCCCAATTCTGAGTTCAATCAGGACTCTCTTTCGGGATCAAGCTCCACCGACCTAAAGGATCAAGGATAACCGTTCAATCAATGTCGGTTTGATCCAACGGCCCATATTCACTTGAAGGGACTATAAAACCAGACCCCCTGGCCCCTGGAGGAGAGAGCCTCAAAACCCTTGTTCATTATTCCTCAAGGGAGAATGTAACACCCAAAAATTTACAAATTTTGAAATAGGTGGAAATGATTTAATTTTGTAATTTTGTGTTCATAAAATATAGAGAAATATTATTTTTTATATATTGAATAAAATTTAACATAGGATTTAGCAACTTGTTTGCGCATTCATTTTTGGAGCATTTATTTTCTTTGTAATGTGTGAATTTTGGCAAAGTCAAAATATTTTCAAATTGATTTTTAAACTGTTTTGAAAAGACCTAGAAATAAAAAGAAACCAACAAACAAAACAAAAGAAAAGAAGAAAGGGAAAACCTCCCCCTCTCTCTTTTCTAGCCGAAGGCCTGCCCAACCCCCCGGCCCAGCTCCTCTCCCCACTCGCGGCCCGCCAGTGCACTTTCCCTCCCTTGCTCTCTTCGTCACGGCCCAGCTTCACACTTCCTTCCCCCTCGGCCCAAGCTGGCCAGCAGCCGGCCCGGTGCGCCATCCCTTTTCCCTTTCTTCTTTCACTAGCAAGCCGCCCCCTCTTCTGTCACTAGCAAGCCACCCCCACGCGGCAGCGACCCAGCTTTCTTCTTCCTAGCGTCGAGTCCACCCCGGACTTTTGCAGGAGGCAGTGAATCCCGTATCTCTAGGGATTTTCTAGGCAATGCACCAACTGAGCACCCTATAAGAGCATTAGCGCCCCTCGGCGTCTGCTCTTTTCCATCTTCGTGCACGAGAGCCACTCTAGACGCCGAAGTCGTCGTTTTAGATCTCGCCGAGCTTGCAGTTTCTGCCGCCACCGTGGAGCTCCCTACCCACTGCTGTGTCGTCAAATTCAAGTCCTTGCCAAACACCAATTTTGGGTAACAAAGTCAACAAGCTTTCCTCCGTGTTTCCTAATGCCCTCCTTCATGTTCACGATCTTGCCGAATTTTGTAGGAGCTCACAGTCCGCCGCTCCGCGACGCGCGCCGTCCACAAGCTTTCCTCATCCTCCTTTTCGACCGTGGAGAGTTCGCCTCTCCCTGCTCTATCTTTCCGTGCCATCCCCGTCGAAAACCAAGCCCTCTAGGCCGTTTTTCCCATCTCCGGCGAGCTCAGAGCTCCCAGCCATGGAGCCGCCGTGCCGGGAACACTGTTCTGGCCGGGGTATCCTTCTTTACCCTCCTAGGTCTAATCTGAGCCATTCATCGCAGATCCAATGACCCAAATTTCAAGATACCCCTTTGGCCGACAGTTTTTCTAAAGAGCCCCTGGCCTTTTTAGATATCGAGCCCGCGGTCCTAAACGCTTTTCCGATAATACGCTTTCTCCTTTTGAAAACGCAAACATTTCACTTCAGGTTCGAAATACGCTTTCAATATTTACAAAAATGCCACTGAGTTTCTTTAGGCTATAAAATATTCATTTTAAATCCGTTTTCATCCATTCAAATTTCGTTAGATTCGTGTTAACGAGCTCTACATGATAGAAGTACTAGTTCACTGTTTTGAAACTTTTTAATTTTGCAGTAGTATTTAATTAATTATTTTTCTATACAAAATCTTAGAAAATTCATAACTTCTACGTTTTAATTCTGATTTTTGTGAACTTTATGTTTGTGTGATCGTAGCGCTGCGTAGAATATTTTGATAAACTTTTATATTTGTTTTACCACTGTTTGGTCTATTGTTCTAATTATAGCTTGTTTGCTTCGTGTATGATTGTCTATATTGGATTGCGTGTTGTTGATTGATGATCGAGTTTAGTCGGTGAGCTTTACGTTGGTGATCAAGGTCAAGCTTTTGACGACTAGCAGCAGACTCAGGAGAGCTTTGATCAAGGCAAGTATAACTTGGGACTATCCTTGTTACCTACACACTTTTAATACATATATCATATGCATGTGTCCACCTTGATGACCTTAGTAAAATCGTAGATGATTGTTATCCTGAATTCCTTGTTACCTATTTTGGATATGCATTTGGGTAGTTCTTGCTAGTGCTTGAATATAATCCATGATCTTGTAACATGAATGTTTGGATATACAATAAACAATAAAATAAGTTTTCTAGCAACTTGAATATAAAGGGTGGAAAGAACTCTGGCTTTTGCTAGATTGATCTTGACCCTCCATAAGGACTTATCCCTTGGCAAAAGCTGGGACAACTCATACAACCATGAGGGCTATATGGCTCTGGCTTTAGTCAAGTATGAGTAAGCTTTCCTAGCTTGTTAGAGGTTACCCGAAAGGGCGGAGGGGCTGAAACATTTTGGGTATAATGCGAGCCCCTGTTGTTGACATTCGTTAAGTGCAATAAGAATAAGAAAAATTCCGCAAGCGCACAGAACATCATCGTAGCATTTTATCGGGAGTATTCCAGGTATCGTTATTTATATTTTACCACTAGGAAGCTAAGGTCAAAGAATCTGATAACTTACTATCATGCATCTATTAATTTAATAAACCAACTAGACTAAATTAGGGGTGAATGATATATGATAGGTAATAATATAAAGGTGAGAATTCTTTGATAAATGCGTAGATAGCCATAGCGGGAGGACAACGGGAGAGACCTGGGTTCCTGTATACTTCTTTATTACTTCAGTTCTATGATAACAAAGAATGAATAGATATAGCAATCACATATTAGCACTTTGGGACATCAGAACACCAACCACAGAAAGAGAACTGGAAGGGGGCTGGGAAGCTCTGACTACGGTCCTACAAACACCGATCCGAACGAGGTGGAATACGTCGACCGTTAGGGCTGTCACTACCCTAGGGCTACCACAACAATCCGTAGGACTGGGTGCAACCTCAGGTAACCTCTAGTATAGACACCACGTCTACACTAACGATTACTACTCTAATTAACATGAATAACTAGAGCACTCGATGCGAACGGAGATCCTATGCCAAAATATAACAACTACACTACTCGATAATAATAAAGGCATAAAAGTAAATAAAGAAGATAAATATATTAAAGCATAAGTCTTACAATAAATATAAAGACAGACCAAAACTCTGAAGACTTCTCCAGAACTGAAGCGCAGATCCACTCTCCCTAACTCCCGACTAGAACTAATCTACTACATAGGAATGTCTAGTCCTAATTCTCTATAGAGGAAAGGTTATCTTTAGAGGGCACCTCTCAACTCTATAATGACATATTTTCCTCCAGGGGCCAGGGGCCTTGCTTATATAGTCCTCCTCCTTTGTGCGTTTTTGGTTCAGTAGGCGATGTGGTACTAAACTTTCCACCATATCTCATGAAAATGCACATAGGCCTTAATGGACCAAAATCTGATTTGGGCCCAATTAATCCCGCATCTCTTTTATGTGGAGTCCTTCTTTTATTAATATCTTTTGATTCTGAACTCCAAATATAGCAAATAATATATGTATTTCGATCAGCTCGACGAGATCTTTGTAATGGTGTACTCCATTCTGTGATTGGTGCTTGTACTAGGGCGGGCGCCCTAGAATCAAGGGCGGGCGCCCTGGTCCCAGACCTGTCTCGGCTCCGCTACGGTCGAGTTGCTTCTAGAGTCTTCCTGATTATGGAAAATTACCGCACACATTAATTCTCTTTGTAAACCCGACGTGTGGGCCTTTCCTTCGTATTTCCTGATACCCCTCTGCAGAAATAGACAAACACCAAAACTCGTGGAATTCTATCAGATAAAACCCTAAGTCTGGGTGTTGGTTGCATTTGGATCCTTTTCTTTATTCATTTGATGATTATATTTGGTACTTAAGGACCATCAACAAACTCCCCCAAGCTTACCTCTTGCTCGTCCCTAAGCAAGGATAGACTCAAAAGTTTCTGCAGTGGTTTCATGCCTGAAAAGTGCACATGCGTTCAAGCAAGATCTCATCTCTGAGTTAGAGTAAACTGTTAATACTTAAAATTTACTCATTTTACCTTTCACCATGGGGCTTGCAACCATCACTTATGTCTTGAGCAGTTAAAAGATAGAACAGTCTAGTCAAGCGCCATGTCTCTTGTTCTTCGATTAACTATAGTTCTGGAGTTTTTGCAGATTTTTAAATAAAACTCAGAGATTCCTTGCATGACTCTCTCTAGTCTCTCTTTTGTGGTATTTTTGGATCCTTACCAAGGCAGTAATGGTGTATGCCTTCTCTCAAAGTATGTGGTATTTTTGATATGAGGCATAGTGGTATTGTCTTCTCTCTCACCCTACTCTATTAAGGTTTGATATCTAGAGCTCATAGGTGGGAGACAGCTAATACATACTTACAAGACACTTATTGCATAGTCAAACCATGGATCCAGAAGAACAAGTCAATAAGTCAAATTAAGATGTGCATGTGTGGCGAATGAATGGTGATAATGATGAAAATAATGATGAAAGTCTAATTCTACTTTTGCCCTTTTGAGTGGTACATACCTTTCTTGCACTTGAGGCTTTTGAGGGGAATGAGACGCTCTATTTTTTTTCTTTTCTCTCAGGTGGGTATCTTGTACCCCTAATTCTATTGTCGGACACTTGTCCATTTTTACCTCTTGTCTCACTTTTTCTCTTTTTTTTCGAGGTTTCAGGCACTTGCCCCTTTTTATTTCCTCGTATTCACTTTTTTTTCAGAGCACTCACCCTCCTGGAATAATGTAGCAAGTGGTAGTAACCAAAATATCTCGAGCATTTATTTCACGGGGAATAACAGAGATAGGATAATATTTTTGGCTATTCTCTCCTAGATAGGAGTAGAATAATTTTGGGTGAATCTAGATATGGAAATGAGTGGATGTATGTGGATGCGTACTTCTGGAGTAGAAGCAGCATGTATGAGTGAACGTGCACGTGAATCTTGATTTTAACTGCATGACAAGCTCCTAAGGGTCTACACAGCTTGACCACACTCAATGCTCATAAGCAGTAAAAAGTAAATGTATGGTTCATAGTCTACTAAGCTTGTATATATGGCTGTGGTAGGATTTTAAACTCTCATCATACAGGAACTCATCATGCAACATTTTAAAGATTTTCAAAGATAAAATTCTCCAGAATTCTAGCATCTCTAGGAACAGATAAATAGCAGCTCAACCTTCTCATATCATATCTGTTAACGACTTAGACTTTTGATCAGGTACTCTTCCCTCAAATTCAGGTTTAGAGCAAACATTAAATTATAACAGTTATGCCTAAACTTGAGAGAGAGCTCAAATTTGAAAACTAGGTACTTGGCAGAGCAACTATTCATCATATCCATGTAAGAGTTTATCATTGAAGTTCAGTTTGGCATAGACACTTTATTTCTTTATTTATTTATTTAGCAAACTAAGCAAAGATATATATAAGCACAAAATGTTTAATTGGGATTTTATGATTATGCATTTTTTTATTATTTGAGTAAAGTATAAATGTGAGTAGAAACACTTAGCTGGATAAATGGGGGTGCTCTCCCCCAAGCAGGATTTTAACGTAATTTCTTCTGATGTAGCTAGCAGGTGGCGTAGGTGTATTTGAATGTTGGCAGCACCTTGATAGCGATTAGGATATCCTCTGTCTGCTAGTCTTCGTTGATCCTTAAATTCTGTGGAGCTCAAATAGACAACAAAACTTTGTGGAACTGGTTAAGTGTTAGCATAGAATCTCTTAGCCTTTACCATGTTGAGCTTCCTCTAATAAATATTACTCTCTTTAGTAGGATCATAAATTTATTTTTATATTTTCATTTTTACAGGACAAGAATATATTTATTTTATTTTACGCCACCACAGTGAATGGGTTTTATGCCACGAGCATACTCACATGGGGCTTATTGTTTTTAACATTTTTATTTTCTTTTCAAGATAGCATGATTAACTAACAAGCTATTTAAGGAAAGTAAATAATTTAAGAAAAAAGGGAATGCAGAAAGGATAAATATGGATAATTACCGATTTTACCTTTCGGCGAGAGTTCAATGTTTTAAGTCTTCTCAACAAGACTTCTCACCGTGTTCATTCTTTAGGTGCGTCATTTGAGTTAGGTGTGGACCTTGACATCTGCACCTCTTGATACGGTGTCACCCATGTTTTTCGTTTGCCTAGCAGTTCGAAGTGCGGCGTTGGCAGCATCCTCCTCAGTGTGTTTGTGCTCGTGGATCCAGGTCCTTCACTTGGTAGAGTCTGGGAGTTGGAAAACTCCTCCATGTTTTGCTCGAAGTGTATCCTGCTCATAGAGACAAGGCAGAGATCAAGTGCATGGGCCCTATTGGTGGAAAACACCAACAGAACCAAAAGTGTATTTGTTCCTCTCTAACCTTAAGCATAGTGAGCAAGACAAAGTTGATGGATGATAAGATCATAAGTGTAGCATTTAAAACATTTGTCATATCAGATCACTCAACCTTATGGAAAGATAATCTATCTAAGTAAATGTTTTTTCTTTACATGACTATCATTTTCCAAAGATCGGATGTGCAACATTTTAGCTCATATGGTTAAGAGTGTGGGATCAAGAAGGTAGTACCGGAAACAAAGATTAAAGGACTAAACATGTTGAATCAATTGGGTTGGTTAATTTGGAGTTATAAATCATACATGTTTGTCTTTTTATCCATGTGCATGCCAGAATCAAGGAGAAGCTTATAACAGTGACAGTCACATACCTTAAGATGTTACCTTAATTGAAGAGTGATGGTACAGTATCACCTTGTGGAAGCTTTTCTTTCTCAATGGTTCTGCATCTTGTTCGTGGCACTCTTCGTCTCGTTCCATGGATTATCTCTCAAGCTATGTCTTTCTTGTGCAAATTGTTAAACTTCATGTGTCTCCTTTATCTCCATTCTGAATTTATCTCAGGACTTCTCAAATCGATTTTGAAAATTTTCCTACAGGGGTTAGTCCAACAAAATATACCAGTGTCTACATAAGCAATTTTTAGTTCAATAAAAAAATTAGACTCCATGTCTAATCAGATTAAGGAAGGCTATTTAATCTAAGCACCATGCTTAATTTAGATGCCAATGGAAGTATGTCGAGTACTTCCAAACCAACACTTACTTATGAATAGACAAAGGTAGCATGACAACATTATAGAGATCTACTCAAGTGGGGACGAAGTAGAATGATTAGTGTTTAATAAATTGAGCATGTCTTAAGGGTAGGGACAACCAACATAGCAACATGGCAAAGGATGTTTTTTTGTGTAAGGTATTCCCCCAGCTTGAACAAGTCAAGTTTGGATGAATTTAATTCAATGTTGCATGATGATTGGTTGGACATACCTTGTTGTTATTCTTCACTCTTTTACTTCAAGCCTGAATCGCGAAGATAACGGGATTGCTTTCCCCGAGCTGAATGTTGACATAATCTTTAATCTTGAATCCGCACAACACAGATGTTCTTCAATATTCTTGAGCTTCAAAATGTCAGTGATTGCAGCGCTTCCAAGTTGGTGAAGATATCTTGATCATTGGGGATTCTCTCTTTAAATCATGTTAAACTCAAATAGACAACAAAACTTGTGGCACCGATTAAACATTAGTAGATGGCCACTTAAGCCTTAGTTGTCCAAGCTTTTTAGATTTTTCTTAATTCTTTTTCTAAGCAGAGTTTCAACAAGATCTCTTTCTTAATATATATATATATTGGGTTTTAATCTTTTTATGAAGCTAAAGGAAATGGAATAGGATGAATGCATGTTTATTTACTTTTATTTATTTTTTTTATTCCACCACGGTGAGTATCCGTGTGGGCTTTTACACACCACACAATTTATTCACACGGGGTTTTAGTATTTAAGACGCAATGAGTTATATAAAATATTTTTATTATATTTTCTAATGCAATAATAATGTAGAAAGATAAATATGTTATGGAGAAATGATGATGAAAAATAAATATGCTAAAAACAAATGCAGAAAAGATAAATACAATAAACCTACTAAAGCTAGTGATACATTAAATTAGCAGACATCAAGATCATTATCAAAATCTTCACACCAATTGCTTCCCCTGCAACGGCGCCAAAAATGCTTGTTGACATTCGTTAAGTGCAATAAGAATAAGAAAAATACCGCAAGCACACAGAATATCATCGTAGCATTTTACCGGGAGTATTCCAGGTATCGTTATTTATATTTTACCACTGGGAAGCTAAGGTCAAAGAATCTGATAACTTACTATCATGCATCTACTAATTTAATAAACCAACTAGACTAAATTAGGGGTGAATGATATATGATAGGTAATAATATAAAGGTGAGAATTCTATGATAAATGCGTAGATAGCCATAGCGGGAGGACAATGGGAGAGACTTGGGTTCCATTATACTTCTCTATTACTTCAGTTCTATGATAACAAAGAATGAATAGATATAGCAATCACATATTAGCACTTTGGGATATCAGAACACACACCACAGAAAGAGAACTGGAAGGGGGCTGGGAAGCTCTGACTACGGTCCTACAAACACCGATCCGAACGAGGTGGAATACGTCGACCGTTAGGGCTGTCACTACCCTAGGGCTACCACAACAATCCGCAGGACTGGGTGCAACCTCAGGTAACCTCTAGTATAGACACCACGTCTACACTAACGATTACTACTCTAATTACCATGAATAACTAGAGCACTCGATGCGAATGGAGATCCTATGCCAAAATATAACAACTACACTACTCGATAATAATAAAGGCATAAAAGTAAATACAGAAGATAAATATATTAAAGCATAAGTCTTACAATAAATATAAAGACATACCAAAACTCTGTAGACTTCTCCAGAACCGAAGCGCAGATCCACTCTCCCTAACTCCCGACTAAAACTAATCTACTACATTAGAATGTCTAGCCCTAATTCTCTATAGAGGAAAGGTTATCCTTCGAGGGCACCTCTCAACTCTATAATGACATATTTTCCTCCAGGGGCCAGGGGCTTTGCTTATATAGTCCTCATCCTTTGTGCGTTTTTGGTTCAGCAGGCGATGTGGTACAAAACTTTCCACCATATCTCATTAAAATGCACATAGACCTTAATGGACCAAAATCTGATTTGGGCCCAATTAATCCCGCAGCTCTTTTATGTGGAGTCCTTTTATTAATATCTTTTGATTCCGAACTCCAAATATAGCAAATAATATATGCATTTCGATCAGCTCGACGAGATCTTTGCAATGGTGTACTCCATTCTGTGATTGGTGCTTGTACCAGGGCGGGCGCCCTAGGATCAAGGGCGGGCGCCCTGGTCCCAGGCCTGTCTCGGCTACGCTTCGGTCGAGTTGCTTCTAGAGTCTTCCTGATTATGGAAAATTACCGCACACATTAATTCTCTATGTAAACCCGATGTGTGGGCCTTTCCTTCGTATTTCCTGATACCCCCCTACAGAAATAGACAAACACCAAAACTCGTGGAATTCTATCAGATAAAACCCTAAGTCTGGGTGTTGGTTGCATTTGGATCCTTTTCTTTATTCATTTGATGATTATATTTGGTACTTAAGGACCGTCAACACCTATTCCTATGTGTATAGGCTGCGCGTCATTGTGCCATTCGGAAGGGGGGTATCTATATCTGCGCGCAAAGGAAACCTTGCGGCCCTAACTTGTTAGACGAACCTTTGAAAGACTTCATAGTGAACCCTGCCGGCTTTCCTTGGAAGTGAGCTAAGAGGTCGATGGGCCTCGGGCGAAAGGGTAAATCATGACTCATGGGTAAAGATGTACAACCTCTGCAGAGTGTTAAATCTGGTATACTAGCCGTGCCCACGGATACGGGCGGCCCGTAAAGCTGACGGAATAGACGGACACTGATGAACATGATTAATGATGATAAATGATGGTTTATTATGTTGTTTATATGTGTTATTCTTAATTCTTGTATACATTGATCATGTGGTTATGGGATTTAATTATGCTACCTTGACAATTGCTATCTAAATATAAATATGCTATCTACATATAAAAGCTAAATGCAGTCAAACCAGTGTCAGCTATTTGAGCCTCATGAACCCCTGGTTATACTTGTTGAGTACGATATGTGCTCACTCTTGCAATTTCCCCCACACCTCAGGAGAAGTTTTGGGCTTGTGATCAACCAGTCAGTTGGATACTGTGGAGAGGAGTTAATACCCAAAGTTTAAAGTTGTCTATCCGCTGTTTGCTATTAAAGATTCTCTCTTTTATACTAAGTACATTATATAATTTATGCATTGTCTTTTGATATTACCCCTTATTTGTAGCTATATGTGAGATTTGACTTCTAAAACTCACATATGGTGCATATCTGGTTTTGTCCTTAAAATCAGATATTACAGAGAAAAAGCCTCTGATCAAGCCTAGAGCCACCACATCAATTAGACATCTAGATTAGCATAGCTACATAGGATTAGAACTAGAAGGAGTCAATCTTCGATTGGTTTCCGGATCTGTCAAGAGAATTCTTGGTAATTCTCTATTGTTCTTCTAATTGTTCATCTTTGTTCTTCAATATTATGAATATAACTTTGTTCTACTTCAATATATTGCTTATGACTTTGCTCTACTTGTTTATATTTAAGATTATATTGTTCTTAGTTTATCATGACTTTGCTCTACTTCCTAGTTAAAATGCTACATCGGTATTAATCTGTGCGCTTGCAGATCCCATTCATTATTTATTTAGATGAGCAACTGCATATTTCAATACCGCGTCTCTCATATCATGCTGGGGATGACAACTTGGCTTAAGTGGTATGAGGGATAGGTTTAGCATTTTTGGCACTGTTATCAGAATTAGAAAACTAAGTCTACTTTTGGTAATGATGTTAAGAATACCCAACAACCTTCAACTGAGTTTTTAATTCAGCGAGCTCATTTGGCGGCATCCGGTACGGTCTTCTAGAAATTGGTGCTGTACCTGGTATCAACTCTATAGCAAACTCTACTTCCCTATCTAGGGGAAGTCCTGACAACTCTTCTGGAAAAACATCGGGAAACTCACAGACCACTGGGATTTGGGTTAAAGGAATCACTTGCGTAGCACAAGAGATGTTAGCAAAGTCAAACTGACGAGGCAGGGGTACTTGAAAAGAACCACTGCCCTATGGCTCCCTAAGAGATAACACCCTTTTCCCTGCATCTATAACTGCATCCCACTCTTTCATCCAGTTCATTGTTGACACTTACTAACACCACTTAGATACTAGGTTGTCATCCCCAGCATGGTGCCAGAGTGTACAAAGGTATTTATGAATGTAAAGGCTCTCTAGAAAATAATCTATTCTATCCGCAAGCACACAGATAAAACACCTCATTGTAGCATTTCACCAGGTAAGTATTCTAGGTATCGTTATTTATAATTTTGCTTAGGAAAACAAATGGTTAAATGAAGATAAGGATAAACCTATCAAGGCATAGACTAGAGATAAACTTGCAAGAACATGATTACTAATGAGAAACTCGTCACACAGTCACTTACTTTGGCATGGGGTAAACTATAAAGATAATGATAATGAATTATAAGTTCATGGGTGAATAACACAGCGATTAGAAAATAGGCTACTCCTCATATATGTAAGGTGATGTCGAATTAGCTAGAGAATGGATTCTGAGTTATCTACTATCTAGTAAGTCACAATCTACTCTAGTTATCTACAAGATCATGTATAGCATAAAAGACTCTTCATTCATGTATAAGGAACATTGCTAAAGTAAATCAGAGCATCGCAAGACTTACTCCGCAATACAAATTCTACCTGTCCTATCAACGGAGGGTGGACTATAAAAGAATCAACGAAGCTATCATTATCACAAACTACCACACAACCCGGCCAATAGGATACATTTGCAAGTAAATAACATCTAAGCACCACGCCCACATATGATCTAGCACTTAACTCCCGCGCGTCAAGAGCTAAGCGCTTTGCAAACTTATACATAAACTCATTATCAATCATAACTATATCAAATATAGAACTAGAGCAAACTAAGAACATAATAAATAGAGACATAATACAATTAGAACAAAGTATTAGAGAAAGATATGAATAATACCAATCTTTATTACCGAAGATCCGAATCCGAAGCATAGTGCTCTACTTCTCTAATTCTATCTAATCAATCCTCTAGACTTGAAGGATTAGGGAGTAGCTAATTCTAATTCTCTATGGGAAAGAAGTTCTAAACCCTAACTTTGATGGCTTCCTCTGATAATGATTTCTCCTCTCTCCCCCTGAGGTGGAGAGGCCTTGATTATGTAGTCCTTTCATGTGAATTTGGGCCGTCGGATCAAACCGACATTGATCACATGGTTTTCCTTAATCCTTTAGGTCGGTGGAGCATAATCCGCGAGGTTGGTTGTGATTAGCCCCGAGGCCAGGGCGGGCGCCCAAGGGGGGAGGGCGGGCGCCCTGCCCCCGAGCCCGTCCGGTCTCCCGTTCGTTCTCGTGGGTTCTGGACTCTTCTAGATTAAGGAAAATTGCGCGGCATGTAATTATCTCGTTATAAACATGACATGTGGGCCTTCTATCCATATTTTCTGATAACCCCCTATAGAAATAGAGAAATACCAAAGCTCATGGAATTCTGTCAGATAAAACCCTAATTCTAGATGTTTGGTGCATATTGATACTTTTCCATGTTTAGTTGATGGTTAAATTTAGTACTTAAGGACTGTCAACAAACTCCCCCAAGCTTACCCTTTGCTTGTCCCTGAGCAAACAGCTAAACTCAGATGGATTAGGAGTTGCTTCGATGTTTTCTTTCCTGATAGGCACACATGCTTTCATATAAAAATTCTCCCAGTTTAGAGTGAAGTGTCAAGGAGCTTAGTACCTATAGTTAAGTCGACCACTATTCCTCCTGTCTATACTTCACCTTTGTTCCAGAGTTTTGCATAAGTTTTCAAAAATAAAGCTCATAGTTCCCAGCTATGATTCTCTCAAGTCTCTCTATATGTGGTATTTGTGGATCCTTACAAAAAATGTCACTTACCTAGAGCTAATGGATATTTAAGTGGAGCTCATAGGTGTGAAAAAAGCTCATACATATGTTGTCTAATCGAGCCATGGATCCAAAGGAACTCAGCATATAATTAAATCAAGATGTGCATGTGTGGTGGAGTAAATGATAGTGGAAATGTATAAGTGATGATAAAACTTACTTCTCATTGCTCCTCATATTGCTATCTCTCCTCCTCTTGATCTTTGCTTTGGGAGAACATGGGCTATCTTTTTTTCTTTTCTTTTTTTTTCAGGTGGGTAGTAAATACCCCTAATTCTACTATCGGACACTTGTCCATTTTTTCCGCTCAAGTGGGTATCTTTGTACCCCTAATTCTACTCCGGACACTTGTCCATTTTTACCTCTCGTCTCACTCTTTTTTCTTTCTTTTTCGAGGTTCCGGGCACTTGCCCCTTTTTATTTCCTGGCATTTTTTGCATAACCCATGCCTCTTCTGCATTGAATCTTTTTGGAGAGAGAGAATAACAACACTTGGGACAGTGAGTGATAATATTTTTAGCAATTTTAATGAATGGTGGTGGATGGTGTAGTAGATGTGTGCAAGTGAATATCTTAATTTAACCACATGAAAAGCTCCTATGGGTCTACACAGCTCGATCAAACTCAATGTGAATATAGTAGCGAAAGATGTTATAGCAAGTATGGCTGTGGTAGGAATTTTGTCGTACTAGGAACTCATCATGTGATTTGCAAGTTTTCAAAATAAATCTCCAGAACTTAATGTAGTAGGAACAAGTAAACAGTAGCTCAAACTTTATATCATGCCTTTCTCTTACCTAGACCTTAGTTTTAGGTTCATGCTTCCATAGATAGAAATTTCAGTTTTAGTAATTCCTGGAAGAACTTGAATGTAAAAGCTAGGTGTTTGAAAGTAAGCAAACAAAGCAACTATTCATCATTTCCATCATGCATCTTTTTGGTCTTTTTTTAGAGATTAAACTTAGCAGGAAAAATAAAGCACACTTATCTACACACTCTTTTTATGTGGTTTTATGTTTATAGAATGCAGTAAATTAAAGCAAGAAAATATTTATTGGGTTTTCTAAGATTTTCTTATATATAATTAAAACACTAAAATAGAAAAGAATTAATAAGAAGAGCAAATAAAAACTTACTTGATAAAATGGGGAGGAACTCCCCCAAGCTGGATGTGGTTGTCGGTCTTATCCAATGTTCCAGAATCGCATCATGGTGGTGATGTTGTCGTTCATTGTCGTGGTGTCTTGCCTCAGTTCTTGTACTGCAGTGGCGTGGTCCTGGTTCCATTTTTGTTGCTGTTCCAGGAGTCGTCCATGTTCCGCTTGCGTATCTTGGATGGCGAGGAGGGTGTTGTCGGTACGGGTGAAGAAAGCGCCGGCCTCTTTGTAGTAGTCATTCGTGAAAGCATAAGAGGCGTCGGAGTACCGTCCTGCATCGAATTGGGGCGGAGGTCTGGACCCTGAAGCTCCATATGGATAAGTGGAGTACCTGCCCGTATGGAAAGGCGGGTTTGTCCACTGGTGATCTTGGCTCTCCGGCCATGTCTCCTGTGTTGGCTCTTGTGGTTGAGCATGTCGAACCCATGGGTCCCGAAGGACTCGGGGGTTGTAGTCGCAATAATGCAGGTGCGCTGCTTCTTCCGGCCCGGGATCAGCTCCATACCAGGTGCGTTCTTCACAGGTGGTCATCCTTTTAGATGCCACTCGCTGTGGAGCTCTCTGGTTTACCGGTGTTACTGCAATCTCAATCAAATAATTTTGAACAACATAGAGGCCAAGGTTCAGGTTAGGTAACCGAATCTTGCCTTTATTATTGTATAACATATACATTATGTTCTCCTCTTTTTTCAACATCCGAGCTTGCCTAAATGTGTCATATCCATGATAAATTCGTAACTCGTCTATGAATTCCAATGACGAGTTTTCTAGCAAATGAAGACTAGAGGCTAGACGAGTGACGAGTGAAGTACACCCTACAGGTCCCTGAATACTAGGTATACTAAGCCAATGAGAAACCAAAAGTGTAACAGGTGAAGTGGGTACTTTATTTATAGCAGCATATAGCAGTTGTAAATCTCCTATTCTTACTTTTCTAATATCATCACGATGGAAAAGATTGTACCCGAGCCATTTGTGGAACATCCTAAGAGTGGGGTGTTCCATGTCAGTGGTTTGGGCTTGGCTATAAAACTCATTTCTAGATATCTCTCTCTAGAACTAGTGTCTCTCAAAATTGGGTAAGTCGGAGTCAATGTCCAGGATACATCTTGAAGAGAAACCGAGATGGTCGCTCAGTTCTCTCCAAGACAACATAATGTCCTGTTTGAACATCCGAAAAGCGATTCCCCCCTCATAATATTGTAAAGTGCAAAGAAATTCAAGGGTGAGAAGACGGGAACCCAACTCAGTTATGTTCCAAAAATTTGTCCATCCTACCATCTGGAAAATTAAATCGAATTCAGTATCCATACCTATTTCTTGTAGCAAGATAGGATCAAGAGTGGGGGTGTGAATGAAATCCTTATTCTTTAGCTGCTGGTAAACTTCCTTCTCCCTGCGGGTCTTTAGTCCAAGGTCTCCTATCTTGAGGAGGACCTTGACTTGCTAATTAGATGAAGATGACGGAGGTGGCGGGGGCGTCGGGTCGATGCTCATCTCTGATTGGTGCGAGGAGTGTCGGGACGAGCTCCTCGTACTAATGTTCTGGAGGGCCTTCCCTGCGTTCTTCACCTTCTTGAACATCCTGCAAGCAAAAGTTGACACACACACAACTAGTGGAAAATGTGAGAGAAAAATGTTAGTGGTCAGCTGTCCGAAATGTTAAGACAAGTTTTTATTTTGGCAGCACCTCCCCCTAAACAACTTTTACTTCTGCTCTGGACAACGAGATCACTACTTACTAGGTGAACCTTACTCTCTCACTAAAAGACTACCAAGATCTCTTCCACTCTTCTTCCCTTCTACTCTCCTTCTCTCTTTACTACAAGAGCTCCTTCTCTAGAAACTGAAACTTGCGTGGTTTTCTGGAATGCTTGTGTGAAGAAGTTGAAGGCAGGAAGTGGCAATTTATAGGAGGAAGGGGGGACAGGGTGGGCACCCTCAGTAGGTGGGTGGGCGCCCACCTCTGGTGCCCATCCTGGCTACAACTTTTCTATTCCCTCCTTTGCTTAACTCCTACACAAAATAATAGTTCATGGGTGGTGGTTGGTTGGTGGAGAAGTGTTGGTGGATCAAATAATGTGATGGGATGTATGTGAGGTGTGGTGTATGACATGTGGGACCCAAGGAGTGTGGGTCATGCTTCTAGAAGGTTGCTATAATTAAATGTAATGCAGGAAAATCTATGAGAATTGAAACTTATTGAAAAAAGATCATGGAAAAATATTTTTGTGCCTCCATAATAATTAATAAATGTGGGTTGTTACACACCATAAATATTATTTATTTGGGGCTTTTGATTATTATAATAATGCTATGAATAAATGTGACTAATGGAAGAATTAAATATGAGAGAATTAATGATGCGGATAAATACCGATTTACCTCTCGGGGAGGGTTTGGGATTTTTAGGTCGCCCAAGCTGGACCTCCAAATCTTTTAATCTTCTGAATTCCCCTCCTCTGGAGACGGTGTCTCCCGTGGTTCTTCTTCATGTACTTCCTTCACTGTAGAGTCTCTCTATGGTCTGGGCTTGAATGTGAAGTGTTCTTCCTTTTCGTTTATGTTGAACTTGATTTCTCCCTTCCCGACATCGATGTGGGCATTAGCAGTGCTCAGAAATGGCCTTCCAAGGATAATAGACACTTTTGAGTCGGGATTCATGTCCAATACTACGAAGTCTACTGGCACAAGGAAAACTCTGAGCTTGACTGGAATGTTTTCGGCGATGCCCAATGGGTGTCGAACTGATTGATCTGCTAGTTGTAGGCACATTGATGTTGGTTCTAGGGTCATATGCTCAAGCTTCTTGTAGACTGATGCTGGCATCACACTGACACTTGCTCCGAGATCACAAAGTGCATTGTTGAAGTGTTGGTTTCCGATCGAGCAATCAATAGTGGGGCATCCTGGATCCTTCTTCTTCCTTGGTGGTTTATTGAGGATGGCGGCACTACATTCTTCTGTCAGCTTGATAACCTCAGTGGTGGGCAGTGGTCTCTGCTTGTTAAGAATATCTTTGATGTACTTTGCATATGTGGGTACCTGTATGGCATCAAGCAGAGGTATGTTGACATATAATTTCTGAATGACCTCTACAAACATACCAAACTGCGTCCTGTTCGGGCAAGAGAAGGTCCTACGTCCACCGGGGGGGGGGAGTTTGTATTATTCTGCACCTAAGTGCTTGTACAGGGGTGAATACAAGCGTGGTATGGATGGAGATGGAGTGACTTCGCTCTGCTACGTATGGCTTGTGTGTTGTGTTGTATCGTGTTGTCCTCTATCCGCTCCTGGGTCTCCCCTTTTATAGTTCCAAGGAGAGACCTAGGGTACATGTATAGACGTCAGAGTAGGGGTCGATAGAGGTATGGCGTGCTGACCTACTCGAGGCCTCCGTACCGGCGTGGTCTCGAGCCATCTTGTCTTGGTAGCTTGATGATGATTACGTGTGCCCCTGTATCCCGCTCTGTGCGTCGTCCTGGACTGGTTTATTTGTTGCACGCTTGTACGTCGCGGCAGCAGCTGCGTCGGAGTGGTTGAAGTGCTGTCACTCGTCACCCGACCATTCCCTAGGAAGGAAACGTGCCTACTCGAGGGTCGGATGCCGTGTAACGCCTCGCTAGCCTGAGCGCTGACTTTGGGCGTCTCGAGGGGGGTCTTGATTAGACGTTCCGACCCACTTTCTGCGTCCTGCCACGTTCTGGCTCGTTTGGTGGGGAAGCCTGCAAAAAGAATGACAGGACGGGTGCCTGTTCCCTATCACGCTTCCCGTGACTAGCGGGTTAGGTGGGAACACAGCAGGCGCATGAAATGCCCTGGTTCCCGTGCCCGCGTCAGGCGGTGGGCGGCGTCCTTGCGCTCGACGCCTTCTGATTCGCTCGAGCTTGTTTCCGTATTCGACGGTAGCCGGCGCTCGAGCCCTGATCGATTCGTAGGACGCTCTTTCCGTGTTCGAGACTATGGCCGTCGAGGACCGTGCGTCTAACTGGGTAGGGCGTTGAGTTGGAGGCCTCGACTTGCGTACGGATATTCTTGTCATGTACATCAGTTAGGGTACCCCTTACTGATATCCTCGACAGTAGCCCCCGAGTCTCCATTTGTGCGCTTGTGCTCAAGTGGAGGCTATATTTTTGTGGTCGAGTTTCCGTGGGGGCGCGCGAGCGACCCCGCGGGGGTAGCCCCCAAGTCCTTGGAGGAGTTTTTGACTCCTTCAAGGGTTGTGTTACCTGGTCTGCGGAAACGCTCTCGATGTCCATCATGAGGCTGGGCTGAAAAACGGGATTGGTTCGTTTCGCGCAAGGGTCGCAACGTACTCCCGGTGGAGCGAGCGTCATCTCCCCCAGACTGAGCTCCTAGCGGGTAATCCAAGTGAGAACCCGTGCCCCGTTCGAGGGGGTCGGCTGCAGCCCGGAGGCGTTCTCATAAAGCGGGGTTGATATGATCGGGGATGCTGGCCTCGTTCGATAGAGTCCAGTGGCTCGATGCCTCCCTTCGGGGGGATTCCTCTCGACCATCTCGACCTTGCCTTGGATATCCCCATTGAATTCTCGAGGCAGGCCTCGACTTTCGACCACTCGCTGGGCATCCCTGACTCTGGTACTCGAGATCGGCTGTCGAACCCATTCGGTGGGTCAGCCTACGACCTCTCGAGATTTTAGTCATAACAAACGCGTACCTTGGCTTACGAAGGAAGGAAGAGGCCGTGGCGGTTCGCCTTTTTTGCCCGTTGGGCGTGCCATTTCAGGCGGGAGCCGTTGCGACACTGTATTGGCGCGGAATTCACAGCGTCCCGTCTGTGAGGAAAAAAAAGACCGTTAGGCGGCGCATTTATGGGAGGAGTTACCGTATCTATCGGATCTGTCCGTTGGCGGATTGCCGTCTATATATGCCCCGTGATCTCATTGCCGTCGCTCCTTCTGCCTTCTGCATTTGTCCTTGCCCCAACTTCCTTGCCATCTCTCACACGCGCGCACCCTCGAGTAGTAGCGAGTTCGCCTTTCTCCCACCCAAGAATGCCTGTGAGACTCATCGCCGCTGACGACTGGCGCCCATCATCGATGATGGAGCACCAGCTGTTGGAGCTTGAGAGGGAGGGACTCTTACGCCCCCGCACGTCGTCGTCGCGGCCGGAGTGGATCGCGCCGGCGGCGGACCATCGGGAGCCAAGGCCGCCCACGGGCTATGTGGTCTCCTTCGCCAAATTACACCGCCACGGCCTGGGCGCTCCTCCGAGTCGCTTCATGCGGGCGCTCTGCCACTACTACGGGGTGGAGCTCCAGCATTTCTCTCCAAACGTCGTCACCGCTGCGGCGGTCTTTGCCGCGGTGTGTGAGGGCTACTTGGGGATGATGCCCCACTGGGATTTGTGGCTCCATCTGTACTGGGGCGAGCTCTTCAACGCCCCTGGTGGAAGCACAGGAGTAAGGAAGCCGGTTCGAGCTGGGTGCCTCAACCTGGTGCTCAAGACTGGCAAGTCGGAGAGGCCGCGTGAGTACATCCCGGTGGGGTTGACGTCGAACCATGCCGGATGGGCCTCCTAATGGTTTTACTTGCGGAACGACGACAACCTCCTCCCGGCCTACACTGGGCGTCTGATCTCGGAGTGTCCCGAGCACAGGAAGTATGGCGTCGTCCAAGTTCACCAGTCGTGGCTCGACCCCCTCCTCGATGCCTTGAAGAAACTACGCGAGGAAGGCCTGACCGCCGCTCTCATCCTCTCAGCCGTCCATCATCGGAGGGTTCTCCCGTTGATGTCTCGGCCGTTGAGGATGGACGAGATGGGTCTCGGCATTTCGTCCCGGGATCTCGAGGCGTGCCGGATGTCCAACGAGGCTCCGACGGATGATGAGGTCGCGGCCCGGGTCAGGGCAGCTGTCGCTGGTGACTTCCAGCCGGAGCATGTCAATGGCTTCCCTATGAGGCCTGATGAGGGATTGATTGACTTGGTGAGTTCCCCTTTCGCTTATGGCTTCGATTCCGGATTTTCTTCGATCCTTCTTAAAGTTTGCCCTTGGTCGTGCAGGGATTGATTGATGTTCGATCCTCGAGGCCTCCAGTGAAGGAGGATGAGGTCGACCGTGACAAGCGGTGAGAGTCCGCGGAAAAGCAGAAGTCCGCGGTGGACTTAAAAAAGAAGAAAGAGAAGGAAAAGAATCTCGAGCGCCAAGCGCTGGAGACACGCAGAGCTGTGGTAGAACCTCCTAAGTGTTTGGGCCCACCGACACCTGTCATTGTCCCAAGGACCTCTGACGCTGATGCCGGGGATCCTCCCACTCTAGAAGTCCGATGAGCATCTCAGGACGCTCATTCCACCGCTACCTGGGGGGTATCAAACAAGCTTGTCTTGACCACCAGCGATGGTCAATTAACGAAAATTTCTTCTTCTCACCCTTACAGGATAGCAAGTGGCCACCTTAACACCAGGATCACTCGTTGCGAAGACATTGCAGTATCACAGACGACACAAGACCAAAATAATATTTCAGTGTAAAACAGCGGAAGTATTACATAACTTAATTTACAAAAGGAGTTCTCCCAAATAGTAGAGTGTTATTACAAGCTAGGTCCAGCGGAGCAATTTAAACTTTAGCACAGAGATTACAAATTTACAGACCCTGCCCATGTGTCACGCTCACTCTTCTTCGTCGTCAATCTCGACGACGGTCACGCAACAGGGTCCGAAACATGTCGGCTCCTGAGCTTCACCTGCAACAGGGGTTATAAAACCCTGAGTACGGGAGTACTCAATAAGACTTACCCGGCGGAAAAAGAGAAGAAATTAGGAATGCAGGCTTGGGGTAGACAAGGGGTGGCTGAGCAAGGAGCCAAAGTGTTTTGCTAAAAGCTTACTAATAGTGCATCCTTACTTTCAAGTTTTACCCGCGAATTCCTCTCCTCAAGAGGTCGAGGAGTTCGAGGACAGTCTATCAAGTTGCTTCTCACAGACAAGTCTGTAAGTTCCTAGTCCTTAATCAAAGTATTATCTATTCAACGGCCATAGCTTCATGTCACTCTGAGTCCGGGAATTGGGATCCGAACCTCATGAGACATTTCTCCCTTTCTCATTTTATCACTTAGTTGCATATTTATCTACGATGAGGGTCGAAGGAATTGAGTCTCCCAATCGGGGAGCAACGACGATTCGAATCGCTTAGCAATCCAGCTGGAGTTCCTAACCACCCGACATATGTAGAACCAAATCTTGCATATGTCAACCCAAATCAAGCTCTCCCCAAATTTGACTAGGTTCGCGGCACCCGAGAGCACAGTACTCCATCCTACAGCCGATCTAGATATTTTCCGGACATCTCAGATCCGTAAGGTGGGTACACACTACTCTCGCCATCGCTCCACGCCCAGTGCGCGAGTAGCTGTTCGCATCGAGGGATCACAAGACCGGGCTTACCGAGGGCAAGTGGCTAGTACTATAAATTCTCAACCCAGCATGCCATCAACGGACTGGTCCTTAACCGACACAGTTGGAGACACTACTTTAAGACTCCATTCTTAAAGCAAGTCCACCGACCGGTCTCAAATTGAAACATCATTGATCATAAGTGTATTCCACAACAACCCTTCAAACTTTCTTGTTTGAAAACCTATCTAGTAGCCGGGCTAAGCATCACTACGCAGTTTTTAAAATAAAACAGGTGCCAAGGACAAGATAACAAATATCAAGGTAGTAAATGTAGCAAGTAGGTTAACCCAATTCTCAACTATCTAATGCAGCATTTTCAATTCATAAGTGATAAAGGATTTAAAACATTCAAGGAGGGGTTAATGCATCCGGGGCTTGCCTTGGTTGCAGAGCTGAGAGGGTTCCTCGGAGACTTCCCAAGTCTCGGATCCTACTTCCTCGAACGGAGCACCAACCTCGGGGTTCGGTTCAACGGTCGCTCCTTCGGTCACGTGCACTATACGGAAAATGATGGATGCTCATGATATGCGTATGATAGATATATAAGAAGGACCAAATCAAGTACAATTGGCCTTCTTGGTGCAACACAGACTAACTAAAAAGTAAAGTTGTTTATCAACTTAGTGTCTTTACCCAAGAGGTTGCATCTGCAAACTAAGACTCCTCTTAATTCATAATTATCCTAAATTAACTAATTATTAATCCTATTTACCTTAATTAATTCTTAATTAATTATTAATGACAGCAATTAAGCATTAATGCCAAACAATAGTCAAATGCCAAAGTTCATTTAGGTTAATGACCTTAGGTCATCACACAATCCCAAAATCACTCAAACCCTAATTATGAGGATTTAACTAATTATTATCTAATTATTCTAGAATTATTATTTAATTAGTAAAGAAGGGTTTAATAATATTTTATTCCAACATTATCCAAATGCCACCAAATTTTGTGTGGAGCCAGGGAATAATATTCAGAGGCACCCCACAAATTTTGGTGATTTTTGGACATATCAATAAATTATTAAAATTCATAGAAGTTTTATTCACTAAATAAAGAGGCAATTTTTATACACTTGCAAACTACTAGAAAATAGAACCTAATATTTTTCTTGTGTTCTACTTATTTCATAGAACCTATACAAAAAATTTTCATAATTTTTGGATCAGTACATAATTTATTACACAAAATCAAACATAAAGTACTTTTAAATCGAAAAGGAAAAAGGAAAACAAACTGCAACCGGGAGAGGCCCAGCCAAAAGGCCCGCAGGCCGGCCCATCCAGGCGCTGCGCGCGCCCTCGCCTCCACTCAGGCGTCGCTGACAGCGGGCCCCCGCTGTCAGCTTCGCCTTCAAGCTCCGGCCGGCCGAATCGACGGCGCGATCGAGTCATCCGCGCCATCATCGCCCCTCGCGACTCGCTGGTCGCGTTCTCCACTTCATGGCGCACCTCTGGACCCCCTAAACACTCGCTCTCCCCTAGTCTAGCTTCCACGGCCACGGGCGCGGCGGACGGCAACCTCGGCCGAGCAAACGCCGGCCACTTCGAGCAAGTAGAACGCGAATTAGGTAGCGCATAAGCATCGGTGGCTCACCGCGATCTCAGCGAAGCAAACGACGGCGGTGGAGGAGCTCGGAGCAGGCCTAGCCGCGGTGAGGTGCTCGCGGCGGCGCTTCGGCCGGAGTCGGGAGAGAAGCGGCTCAGTTGCGAGCTAGGAGGGGCTAGCGCTTGCGCTCAGGGGCGCAATTGATAGCGGAGCTCAGGGCGGTGCTGCTGGTGTGCTTAGGCGGCTCGAAAAGGGAGTGGGCACGACGAATTTCGAGGGCGACGAAGTTCACCGGCGTCGGGCGCGAGGGAAACAAATGGAGCATGCCGGCCGGTGGAGAGGCTTAAATCGCGAACGGAAGAGATGCCCGGCTTCCACGTCGCCAGGCGACGCAGGCAAGCAAGCAGGCTGCGTGCCTGCACGCGCGCACGTGGCGCTGCGCGCGCGCCGGCCGTGCTGGACAGGGGGCTGGTGATCCTCATCGGATCACTGTAGCAACCCCTATCCTCTCCTTTCTGTCCCTTTGCAAATTTCGGCCAAAATTTGAACTGAAGCCAAATTTCCACCAAAATGAAAGTTGTTAAGCTACAAATCATATTTTGGTGACCAAGGCTAAATCTGAGTGGAAATTGGTTAATTTGGCCAAACAGTTTGAATTTCAAAACTCCATTCAAGGAAATTCAAATTTTTGAATTGGGGCAGATCAGAATTTCCAAAATTACTTTTGATTTTCCATAACAACTTGAAAAACTCCCAACATTAAAGTTGTTCAACTTTTTGAGCTCTACAACTTTCATGTTGGTCACTTTTCAAAATTCCAAATAGATTTTGAATTGGGGATTCAAATTGGAAAAGGGGGCACTTTCTGGAAATCTGTATTTTCAAAATTACTTTGGATTTTGTATTGAAACTTCAAAAACTCAAAACACCAAAGTTGTACATCTTGACAAGATCTACAACTTCGCTTTTGAACTCAACCTCAAATTTTGTTTGGTTTTTAAATTGTGCAAAAGGGGGCAATTCTAGGGTTCAAAAATCAGGGTTCCCCCCCTAATCTTTCGGAAATCTTTCACCCTAGGGTTTTAGCAACCAACACAAGCATCAATACACAATATAATCTCACTTTAGATCCCTAAGCACAAGCAACCAAAGTAAACTTGTTTTAAGTTGGTGCATCAAATTGTGCTTAACAAATATGCTGTGCAATGCTGATGATGACATGATCCAAATTTTAGTAACCGTAACATCGGGGATGTAACAGCCCTTCCCCCTTAAAGAAATCTCGTCCCCGAGATTTAAAACCTTAGGGTACGTAATGGAAAAGGAAAATTGTCAAACTCTTTCCTCTTCAACTTTTTCATACAACCAGAAGCTGGGGAAGACTACACAATTATAGACACGTATGTACATTAAGTGCATGGCTTTGGCTACCCTTTTCCTCCACTCGATTACACTTCTTATTTATTGGATATTGTCTGGAAGAGAAGCATGGAACTCGGGAAAATTCTCCATTAGATAATCTTCAGATTCCCATGTGGCTTCTTCTTCAGAGTGCTGGCTCCATTGCACCTTGTACCATTTGGTAGTTGTCCTTCGAGTAACTCTATTCCTTTGGTCCAACACTCGGATAGGATATTCCGCATAAGTCAGATCTGGTTCAAGTTCCACATCTTCAATATCTTGCACCCGATCTGGTACTCGAAGACACTTTTTCAGTTGAGACACATGAAATACATTGTGTACCCCGGATAATCGTTCGGGCAGTTTAAGGCGGTAAGCTACCTGTCCACACCGGTCAATGATTGGAAATGGACCAATGTAACGGGGCGCTAACTTGCCTTTAACGCTAAAATGATTTACTCCCTTCATTGGGGATACTTTCAAATACACATGGTCACCCTTGGCGAACCATAATGGTCGACGTCTTTTATCGGCATAGCTTTTCTGTCAGGACTGAGCAATCTTCAAGTTATTTTGAATTTGTTTAACTTTGTTCTCAGTCTCTTTTACTAAGTCAACCCCGAAGAACCATCTTTCTCAGGGTTTCGACCAGTGTAACGGAGTTCGACATTGACGGCCATATAGTGTCTCAAAGGGAGCCATCTTGATACTCTCTTGGTAGCTATTGTTGTAAGAAAACTCTGCTAGAGGCAAGCAATCATCTCACTTATCTAGAAAATTCAGGGCACAAGATCTTAATAGATCTTCTAGGGTTTGATTCACCCTCTCTGTTTGCCCACCTGTTTGAGGGTGGTAGGCTGTACTGTATAGAAGCTTGGTGCCCAAAGATTCATGTAAGCATTTCCAGAACTGGGAGACAAATTGTGTGCCTCTATCTAACACTATTGTCTTTGGCACCCCATGCAGACTTAGTATACGATCAAAATAGATCTTAGCATAGGTGGAGGTAGGATATAACGTATTTACAGGCAAGAAGTGTGCTGTTTTGGTGAGACGATCCACAATGACCCAAATAGAATCAAAGCCCTTAGCCGTCTTGGGCAATCCTACTACGAAATCCATACTAATATCATCCCATTTCCATGGTGGAATAGGCAAAGTTTGCAACTCTCCAGCGGATTTGAGATGAATAGTTTTGACTTTTCGGCAGGTATCGCATTGGGCCACATAGCGGGCTATCTCTATCTTCATTTTTGTCCACCAAAACCTTTGCTTCAGGTCCTGATACATTTTATTGCTTCCTGGATGAATAGAATACCTCGTGGTATGAGCTTCATCCAGGATTTGTTGACGTAGCTCAGGTACCTTGGGAACCACTAACCGGTTCTTGAACCAGATTACTCCTGCATCATCCACTTTAAAGTCTGTGGGTGCTTTATTAGAAATTTTCTCTTTAAGATATTTCATGCATTTGTCCTCTTTTTGTGCCTTTATGATTTGAGCTTCGAGATTAAAATCGATCTTTAGATTGGCAAGGCTTCCTTGGGAAATCATTTCTATCCCCAAGTTCTCTAGCTCTTGGCACAAAGTTATGTCTTTAGGCGTCACTGTTAAACAATTACAGTGAGCCTTACGACTGAGGGCATCAGCTACTACATTCACCTTGCCAGGGTGATAATGCACCTCAAGGTCGTAATCCTTGATCAACTCTAGCCACCTTCGCTGGCGCATATTCAATTCAGCTTGAGTGAAGATGTATTTCAAGCTCTTGTGATCCGTATATAGATGACAAGTGTTCCCCAATAGATAATGGCGCCAGATCTTCAATGCATGTACTACGGCGGCTAGTTCAAGATCATGGGTCGGGTAATTCTCTTCATGTGGTTTAAGCTGTCTAGAAGCATATGCAATTACTCGACCCTCTTGCATTAGCACACAGCCTATCCCAATCCCTGATGCGTCACAATACACATCAAAGGGTTTTTCAATATCTGGCTGGGCTAGGACAGGTGCAGTTGTCAATAATCTTTTCAGAGTCTGACAGGCTTGCTCACATTGAAGTGACCAAACAAATTTTGTTTGATTCTTGAGCAAGGTTGTGATTGGTTTGGCGACTCTTGAAAAGTCCGGGATAAAGCGACGATAATATCCCGCCATACCCAGAAAACTATAGACCTCATGTAACGTAGTCGGGGGTTTCCAATTCAACACATCTTCTACCTTGCCTGGGTCTACAGCGACTCCCTCCGCTGATAATACATGACCTAGGAAATGAACTTTGTCCAGCCAGAACTCACATTTGCTGAACTTGGCATACAGTTGATGCTCCCTGAGGCGGGTCAGCACAATTCTCAAATGTTCAGCATGTTCTTTCTTAGTTTTAGAATAGATCAGAATGTCATCAATGAAGATGACCACGAATTTGTGCAGCTCTGGCATGAAGACAGAGTTCATCAAGTACATGAAATGGGCCGGTGCATTGGTCAACCCAAAAGACATTACCAAGTACTCATACAGCCCGTAACAGGTTGTAAAAGCTGTTTTGGGTACATCTTCCGGCCTAATTTTAATTTGGTGGTACCCTGATCTCAAATCAATTTTTGAGAATACCTTGGCCCCGGCTAACTGGTCAAATAGTAAGTCAATACGGGGCAATGGGTACTTATTTTTAATCGTCACCTCATTTAGGGGACGATAATAAAACACACAGCCTTAACGTTTGATCTTTCTTTTTCACGAATAAGGCTAGACAACCTCATGGTGTGGAACTGGGCTGAATAAAACCTTTCTGCAACAGCTCTTGTAGTTGGGTTTTTAATTCGGCCAGTTCTTTCGGTGCCATTCTGTAGGCCCTTCGAGATATTGGGGCTGTCTCTGGTTTCAATTCTATTCTGAACTGGACATCCCGGTCCGGTGGCAGACCTGGTAAGTCTTCAGGAAATACATCCGGAAAATCCCGAACCACCGGGATGTTTTTAACTGCAGCCACCTTAGTGGCATGAACCTGCCCATTTGCCCGTTTGGGAGTAACTAGCTGGATTAGAAGGTAAGAATTCTCATTGGGCAATGGGATTTTAATGGTTCGATGCAAGGTATCTAGCACAACCCCTCGTTGTGCCATCCAGTTCATGCCTAATATGACATCAATCTCCTGGTCTTTAAGAACAATCATGCTAGTGGGAAAACTATGCCCACCAAATTTGATGGGTATCTGGTGAACCATTTCTTTAGAACTCAGCCATCCTCCTGGCGACTGTATATAAAAATTATCTTGTGTTTCCCCAATGGGTATGCCATGCTTTATCACAAAGGTACGGTTGATGAATGTATGAGATGCACCAGAATCGAAAAGCATTAAAGCAGGATGTTTCGCAACAGGAAACGTACCCATCATCACCGGTTCTCCTTCCGGTATCGTCTCCACCTCTGTATGGAAGACTTGTCCCACTTTCTTCGCTGGTTTACCCTTTTGCACATTTTGTCCTTTCTGAGGCCCAGTCCTAAATTGGCTCGGCTGGGGTTGGCCCATGGGTGGCCTTTGGAAAGTGGGGTTGGTTTGGCGGGGTTAGGGGCACTCTTTGGAAAAATGCCCAGGCTTACCACAATTGAAACAAGGATAATTGTGGTTGGGCGGAGCAGTGGGGCGAACACCTGGGGCGTTCGGCTGGCGTGGTGCAGTGGCGATGGCAGTAGGTCGAGGGTATACCTGCTGCCCTGGTCTATATTGTGGAGGGGAAAAAGGACCACGATAAGGTAACGGCGCTGGAAAGCGTCCGTGGCCCTGCGGATGATAAATGATTCTCTGGCACTTTTGATTGCGACCAGAGAAGGAGGAAGAAGCAGCCTTTTTCTTGGCTTCTTTGTGCTTTCTATTCTTTTCTTCTGAGGCAATGGCAATATTTACCGCCTCGTAGAAGGTAGCATTTTGATATTTACTGCACATTCTTTTCTTATTGGGATTCATTTTCAAACCATGCTTCCTCGTGCATTCTAACACCTTTCGTAGATCGGCAAGATGCTTTGTGAAGTCCCCAGACTTAACCACCACATCATCAATATAAATCTCCACCAGCTTGCCGATGAACTCATGAAATATAAAATTCATGGCCCTTTGATAAGTAGCACCAGCATTCTTTAAGCCAGAGGTCATGACTATCCGTTCAAACAACCCGACATGACCAGGACATCTAAATGCGGTCTTTGGAATATCCTCTTCTTCCATGAATATTTGATTGTATCCTGCATTGCCATCCATAAAGCTAATGATCCGATGCCCAGCCGCAGCGTCAACTAGCAGAACGGCAACTGGCATCGGGTAGCCATCCATCGGTGTAGCTTTGTTAAGATTCCTGAAATCAATGCAGACCCGAAGCTTCCCATTCTTTTTGTAAACCGGAACAACATTGGAAATCCACTCGGTATACCGACACTGTCGAATAAATTTGGCTTCAATAAGTTTAGTTATTTCGGCTTTGATATCAGGAAGAATAGGATTACATCGGCGAGTTGGCTGCTGATGTGCCGAAATCCAGACTTGATAGGCAACCGATGTTCAACAATTGATCGGTCCAAACCAGGCATCTCAGTATAATCCCAAGCAAAGCAATCTTTATATTCCTTTAACAAATCAGTCAACTGTTGCTTACACTCAGGACTTAACTTAGCACTAATAAAAGTAGGTCTAGGTTTATCACCACTGCCTATATTTACTTCTACCAAATCATCGGCCGATGTGAACCCCTGGCCTAATTTTCCATCATCGGTGAACCTATCCGTTAAAAACCATCTTCAGAACCGACTGCTTGGATCGGTGGAATTTCATAATCGGCAATTTTGAGGAAATCCTTTTCCCAAGCTTCTCCTGAAATACACCTAGTCCTTTCATAGGTATCTGCTTCCGCCGATGCAATAACATATGAAGAGTCTCCTGGGACAATTTCAATCTTGTCACCTACCCACTGGACCAAGCACTGGTGCATTGTAGACGGGATGCAACAATTGGCATGAATCCAATCTCTCCCCAGCAACAGATTGTAGGCACCTTTTCCACTGATCACAAAGAAGGTCGTCGGCAAGGTTTTGCTGCCGATGGTTAATTCTACGCAGATAGCTCCTTTAACTGGGGATACATTGCCCTCGAAATCTTTGAGCATCATATCGGTCTTGGTCAGGTCCTGATCTCCTTTTCCAAGCTTTCGATACACTGCATATGGCATGATGTTAATAGCAGCCCCGCCGTCAATTAAAATCTTGGTCATCGGCTGACCATCAACCCTTCCCTTGACAAACAGATCTTTAAGATGTTGCCTTTCATCATCGGATCCAGAGCCAATTGAGCTATTTGGTCGGAGAATTCCTCCTCATCAGCACTGGATGGCGCAAGGAACTCCATCGGCAACATAAAGACCATGTTGACATGTGCCGATGGACCTTTACCCTTAGGATCTGACTGTGTTGCTGATCCCCAGACTGTCCAGAGTTCTCTCCCTTGCTCAACTCTTCTGGCCTTTCGCGCTGCAGCCTTCTTTTCTGTGTCCTGGTCAATCCCTCTGGACACCATGGAAGAAGTTGCTGTTGCCTTACCGCTGGGCGACGATTTTCCCTTGACTCCATCCGATAAGTGTTGGCATCCCTGCAAAAGACGAACTCATTGGGAACCTGTGCATTAGCCATTTCTTCAAGTTCTTCCTGATTCCTGGGAAAATATTCAACACGATCCCCAAGTCTGTCGTGCACACTGAGCATGCCCCCCAGCCGATCATGAACGGATGCTCTCCCCTTAACCGGCCCATTAAATCGCCGATCATTACCACGATAGTACCGATTGGACCTGTCATACCTGTCATAACCGTTGCACTTAGGACAATCTCCGACAGTAGGAAGTTTGATATTTTCCTCCCAACAATGAATGAAGAACGGGCAATTCCAGTGATCCCTATGCCGATTCCACTCCTGTCGGCGTCTTTCCTCTTCTCGACGATAATCCTCTTGCTGGCGCCGATACCGATCTTCACGTTGCTGCCAAGTCTCCCAAGGCCTCCTGTGAGTTATCACAATACCAGATCGGGGAGGCCTTCCTGAGTTAGCTCCCTCCTAGATTAAGCCTTTTCCTTTCGCATTGGCAGTGGTGATCTGATGTTGAGGATCCACCGATGCACTTCTTTCAGTTGCTTCCGATGTTAAGACCTTGGTCTTTCCCTTAGCATCCAACATGTTTGTTGGGAAAGGATGTTGGTCGATATTCATCGGCTTCTGAGCTTTGGAGTTGTCAAATTTGATTCTTCCAGATTCTATAGCCGATTGCAGCTGCTGTCTGAAAACCTTGCACTCATTGGTGCTGTGAGAAGTTGCATTGTGCCACTTACAATACTTCATCTTATTCAACTCCTCAGCCGATGGGATCACGTGATTTGGTGACAATTTGATCTGACCTTCCTGAAGTAGAAAGTCAAATATCCTATCAGCCTTAGTGATGTCAAATGCAAACTACTCTAGCTCCTTGTGCCCAAAAGGACAAGACATCGGCTTCTTATTTTTCACCCATTCTGCCAAGCCGATGACTGGTTCCTCATCAGAGTCCGAACTTGTTGCTTCATCAACGAATGACACCTTTTATTCCATGCTCTCTTGGGCTCGAAAGGCTTGATATCTTGATCAGAAATTCTCTGCACAAAATGACTTAAGCTTTCAAATTCGTAAGACGCATACTTGTCCCTGATGTGTGGCAACAAACCCTGGAAAGCCAAATCGGCTAGCTGCCGATCATCCAGAACCAAGCTATAGCATTTATTCTTGACTTCCCGTATCCTCTGCACAAAGCCTTCAATCGATTCATCATTGCGTTGCCTCAATTTAACCAAATCGATGATCTTCTTTTCATGGACCCCAGAAAAGAAGTATTTGTGGAATTGTTTCTCCAAATCTGCCCAAGTAATCACTGAATTAGGAGGTAATGATATAAACCAGGTGAAAGCCGATCCGGACAATGATGATGAGAACAAGCGAACCCTTAACTCATCTCTGTTACCAGCTTCCCCGCATTCGATAATGAACCTGTTGACATGTTCCATGGTTGACGTGTCATCCTGCCCAGAAAACTTAGTAAAATCTGGCACCTTGTACCGATTTGGAAGCGGGATCAAATCATATGCGGGAGGATACGGTGTCCGATAAGAGTAAGTGTTGACTTTGGGTTTTATCCCAAATTGGTCCCTCATCACTTCAGCAATCTTATCGGCCCAATAAGCATCGGCATCTTGCCGATGGGGTGGTTGCGGATCGGGCACCTGCTGGTAAGCTTCCACGTGTCAGTGCGGCGCACGATATGCATGAAACATCAGGTTAATCATTTGGCCCCCAATCCGTGGACCACCAAGCTGTTGCCTGCCAACCTGTTGTCCGCCGACCTGCTGCCCAAGATTCATTGGCTGGTTGGGAATCCCCTGATTCTGGAACCCGGGATAGATCTGGCCTTGCTCGAACCCTGTAGCCCGATGACTCTGTTGGGGTGTTTGCGGAAAGACTTGCTGCCCAAGCCATCCATTATTAGCATTCATCGGCATAGGTCCTGCCGATGACTAGTAATTGGGCATTATCATCGAATTAACATACCCAGGTTGAGTCATAAACCTCTATTGCATCAACATTGAATCTGCCGATGCGTTAGGCATCTGGAACGTTGGTGCTTGAAAATTCCCAGTGTAAGGTCTTGCAGTAGTAGTTGTAGTATACTGGGGACTCTGATTCATCGGCATGTTTGGGGGTGCCGATGCCATAGGAGCCTTGCCTCTCATATCAGTCGCTTGAGATGTATCAGGTGTCCTGAAGTATTCCGGAGGCATACCGAAACCCCACCAGTTAGGAGGAGGAACTGGTCCTGACATTGCTGATGCCAATAGATCTATAGTAAGCTTAATCTGCTCTAAGGTCGGTGGATTGGTTGTCATCGGCATAGATTGTGCATTAGTGACTCCTAACGTGCTTGGAGGAACAAGAATTTCTGTGCCCGCAGCGGCTGTAGCAGCCGATGGAGCTGTAACCACCGGTGATCTCGGCTGATGGTGAGAGGGGCCCACATAATCTGGTGGCAATTGTCCTTCCTTGAAAGTTCTAGCTACGACGTTGAAAACCGTGTTGGATAGCACACCAGCTTGATTGATCAAAGCACGGTTGATAGCGCTATCAACCATCTCTTGAAGTTTACCACGATTGGCTTCAAAGGTAACCTGCCGAGGTGCCGGCAGTGCATCCTTCTGGATCACTTCGCCGCTCCTGTTCATGCTGAAGGACCTCAGGCATTGTTGCTTGTAATCCTCCATGGCTTTAGCAATAGCTTGCTTCTGCTCATCCTTGAGATTGGCTTCCGTCACGGGGATGACGTTCTCCTGATCAAACTTGGAAGTCGACATGTTGATCTTGATCTTGGATCTGTCCCACCAGGCGTGCCAAAAGATGTGTTGATGCAAAAGCTAGATCTGCAAACACAAAGGGCTAATACCCGATTTAAACGTTAAGGCGTGCCAGCCGATTTGACCTTACTATCGGCAAAGGTGATAACTCGAATACTTTGGTCCCGACAACAGCGATGCGCCCGGATGCCACGGCCAAGAGGTATTCACGCGGAACTTGAGAACACGGCGAGCTTAAGTCGACGAATTCCTAAGAACTCGTTGTAAAAAGGAAAAAGGATGACGAAGTCGTCGAAATAGTAGATGCTGGAATATGAGTAAAAACTGGTGTTTGATTGATTGATCGATTGTCCTGATTACAAAGCCCTAGGGTCTACATTTATACCCTACTAAAAGAGCTACAACCAGACACGACTAGAACTTGAATTCCAAATTAAACAGAATCCATATGTAAAACGATCTAAATAACTAAGGAAAACGTAAAACTATCCTCATGTGACAAACTAGAACACTCCCACAAGCCGATTGGCAACTTCCAGGCTCTCCTTCCGTATCATCGGCAGACTCCCTTGTCATAGCCATCGGCACAAACACATCATCACCCATGGACTTGGTCACGTTCAACCACCCTTCCATCGGCAACCATCCTCATCGGCAACTCTCCTTGTAGATCAAGCACTGACGTCTTATCTTGCCGACCTATACTTTACCAATCGTGGATACGTGCCCAAAAACGGTGTCAATAAGCTTGATCTTGTTGGCACGTAAGCAGCTGAAAGCGATTTCGAGGTCCTGAATCTGGTCTCCCCGTCGCTTTGACTTGACGACAATGTCGTCGACGTATGCCTTGACTGTCGACCCTATATGTTTGCCAAACACGTGGAGCATGCACCGTTGGTATGTTGCTCCCGCGTTTTGAAGCCCGAACGGCATGGTTACATAACAATACATCCCAAAAGGCGTGATGAAAGACGTCGCGAGCTGGTCGGACTCTTTAATTTTTATTTGATGGTAACCAGAATACGCATCAAGGAAAAAAGGGTTTCACATCCCGCAGTAGAATCAACAATTTGATCGGTACGTGGCAATGGAAAAGGAACTTTCAGACATGCTTTATTTAAACTCGTATAATCGACACACATCCTCATTTTCCCATTATTTTTCTTAACTGGTACAAGATTTGCTAACCAGTCGGGATGGTGAACCTCCTTGATGAATCCGGCCGTCAAAAGCTTGTGGATTTCCTCGCCAATGATCTTGCGCTTCTCCTCGTCGAAGCGACGCAGCCGCTGCTTCACTGGCTTGGAACCGGCTCGAATTTCCAAGGAGTGCTCGGTGACTTCCCTCGGTATGCCTGGCATGTCCGAAGGACTCCATGCAAACATGTCGGCATTTGCACGGAGAAAGTCGACGAGCACGGCTTCCTATTTGGGGTCGAGGTCGGTGCTGATCGTCAGCACCTTGCCGTCGGAGTTGTTGGGGTCGAGCGGGATCTTCTCTGTCCCATCTGCCGGCTCGAAGTTGCCCGCGTGGCGTTTGGGCTCTGGAGCCTCAGCCGCCAAGGCGTCGAGCTTTGAGGCAAGCTCGGTGGAGTTCTCGACAGCTTCCCCGTATTCGACGCACTCGACGTCGCACTCGTATGCGTGCTCGTAGGAGGAGCTAACGGTGATGACGCCCTTGGGCCCTGGCATTTTCAGCTTCAAGTAGGTGTAGTTGGGGATAGCCATAAACTTGGCGTAACCCGGGCGCCCGATGATGGCGTGGTACGTGCCTCGGAATCCCACCACCTCAAAGGTGAGGGTCTCCTTTCTGAAATTGGCCGTTGTGCCAAAGCAGACCGGTAGGTCGATTCGACCTACCGGCAACGCCTTTTTTCCAGGTACAACCCCAATGGAAGCCGCCGGCGCTTGGTTGGAGCTGCGCCCTGTTGATGCCGAGAAGGTCGAGGGTCTCGAGGTAGATGATGTTAAGGCTGCTGCCGCCGTCCATCAACACCTTCGAATGCCTGGTGTTGATGATGATGGGGTCGACGACGAGCGGGTAGACGCCAGGGGCGACTACCTTGTTGGGGTGGTCGTCTCGATCGAAGGATGGGGGTGTGTTGACGGTTCTTAAGTATCAATTTTAATTATCAAATAAACAAGAGAAAGGACCAATATGCAACCATCACCTAGAATTAGGGTTTGATCTGACAGAATTTCACGAGTTTTGTTGTTTATCTGTTTCTGCAGGGGGTTATCAGGAAATAAGGAAGAAAGGCCCACATGTCGGGATTACATAGAGATATCAACGCACCGCGTAATTTTACATCATCTAGAAGACTCCAAAAGCCACGAGACCGAAGCGGAGGCGAAGCTGGGCCAGGCCCAGGGCGCCCGCCCTAGTAGCCTGGGCGCCCGCCCCCCTGCTGGAGTCAATTCAGGACTCCTTCGCTCGGGATATTCCACCGACCTATTGGATCAAGAAAAACATAGTACCACCTCACCTATCGACCCAAAAACGCATAGAAGGGGAGGACTATATAAGCAAGGCCCCCCTGGCCCCTGGAAGACATGAAGAAATTATCATAGAGACTGAGGGGTGCCCTCGAAGGAAAACCCCTTCTCTAATTAATATTTCTTTTTAGGCTTAGCAATCAATGTAAGGTAGAAATAGATCTTCTAGTTTCTACTAGATTGAGAGAGATAGAGTGGAGGTGTAGAGTGGAGGAAGCCCGGCCTGTCGGTGTCTACTCCAAGCTTGTACCTGCGGGATCAAGTTCTCCTAACCCGAAGCTTGCTCCTAGGATTCTTCAGTAATTCGACTTCTAAATTCTAGTAAGTTCTTGTTTTATTGTTCTTATGGTTTATGAGTTTACTTTAATCTCTTCGCGTAGAGTTTAGAGTAATCATTGCTGGCGTAAACGTGGTGTTTAGGCTGGGGTACTCATAGATATTCCCTGACTAGCTGGACCGTGGTAGTAGTGAGGAACGTGACATTTCCGAGCTACCTTTGTAGATCACATCTCGCTAGCATGAAGGATAGGGTTTATAGGTGCGGGTTGAACATCCTTTGTGGTGTCTAGATTCCGTTAGCCTCCCCATTAGAACAGTAGATCATCCTTACCAAGGTTAGAAGGAGACTACGGTTGCAACCTTCTCTATTTATCACTCACATCGAAAGACATTCTTTGTGCCTAAAGGGATAGTAGCAATAGATTTGGTTAGTCAGATGCACCCTTTCTCCCAGTGGTAAAAATATAAATACGATAACTCTGGATAACCTCCCGGGTGAAATGCTCACCGATATCCGTGCGCTTGCGGATCAATTCCTTATTGCGTTCCCAAATATCAACAAGCATTTCTGGCGCCGTTGCCGGGGAGAAAGACGGTTTGCTGAGATAACTTTGAGTCTTGCTATTATCTTGTATTATACTTTTATACTTTTATTCTTTTATCTTTTTATCTTTATGGATATCTCAAATTCCATAACTATTATTAAATTCTTTGCACCTTCGGAGACCAGCCATAGACCATGGGAGTCAACACGTCCTGCCCCTAATTATGATCTGTGTCCGGAGTTGATTGCAATAGGTCAAAACCAACCCTTTTCTATAGCCGAGGTCCTATCTTTTAATCAAGAAGATAATGCACTTTTAGCTACACCTAGGGAATCTGTTAATCTTTCTATAAATTCTGGTTTAGACCTAGCCTTGCAAGACCATGTTTTTCTTAGATATTTTCACATTGGTCTTAATCGTATAACCTTTGGTAGAGTCCTTCTTTCTTTATCAGTTAGTAACGGAAGGTATGTTTTCATTCGTGGACATCCTTCTTGTACTAGTCTTCATAGAAAAATCATAGAGATAGAGAAGGAATCATCTCCCATACAAGGAGAGGAAGTTTCAATAGCCGATTTCCAAACTTTCCAATCCCATGATTCGGCTATCCAACCCATCCTTGAGCCTAATAATCTCTACTATGCTCTTTCTCTTGAACCTCCCGATAATCCTATGAATCTCTCTAGACATCCCATGCATAAGAAGGAGGATCGAGGAGAGCAACAATAATGGCTAGAGGGCATTAAAAATTCATGTTCTATCACCACATTTGAGATCTCTAACCCTCTCTTCTTTTCTATTTATAAAAACTTTAAAAGAGCGGTTGTCGATGCATATGTTTATAATAAATATTGCAGATCTCGTCGAGTTAATTGATGGTTTCCCAAGGACAAGCTTAGTGTCCTAAAACAAGCACTTATCAGATTGTAACATGAACTTCTAATTACTTGCAACATTACCTTGTGTATTGAGCATATAAAGATAATTGTAGAAATATTCCTTCGGGTATTCTTGTCACTAACCTTTCTAGGATTGGAGCAAGAAGACCGGATGAATGACAAGCGCAAGGTATGCCCAACCAATCAACATTGAATTAAATTCATCCAATCTTGAATTTTGCAAAATTCAAGCTTAGGGGAGTACTTCACATAAAAACATCCTTTGCCATGTTGCTATGTTGGTTGTCCTTACCTTTGAGACATGCTCAATTTGTTAAATACTAATCACACTACTTCATCTCCACTTAAGTAGATCTCTATAAATGCCATCACGCTACCTTTGTTTATCCTAGTAAGTGTTAGTTTGGAAGTACTGCACATACTTCTATTGGCTTTTAAATTAAGCATGGTGCTTAGGTTAAACAACCTTCCTTAATCTGATTAGACATGGAGTCTAGTTCGGTTATCGAACTAAAAATTGCTTGTACAGACATTGGTATATTTTGTGGGACTAACCCCTGCAGGAAAACTTTCAATATCAACTTGGGAAGTCCTGAGATAAACTCACATTGGAGATGAAGAAAGTGACACATGAAGTTTAACAATTTGCACAAGAAAGATGTAGCTCATAAGAGATGATCCATGGAGGGAGCCACAAACACGATGCACAACCGCTAGAAAGGAAAGCTTCTACAAGGTGATACTGTACCATCACTCTTCAAAGGTAACATCTTAAGGTACTTGACTATCCTTTTATAAGTTTCTCCTTGGTTCTGGCGTTCACATAAATAAAGAGACAAACATGTATGATTTATAACTCTAAATTAACCAACCTAACTGATTCAACATGTTTAGTCCCTTAATCTTTGTTCTTAGTACTACCTTCGTGATCCCACACTCCTAAACATATAAGCTAATATGTTGCACATTCAATATTTGGAAGATATAAACAAAACATAAATATAGATAGATTATCTTTCCATTAGGTTGAGCCATCTGATCTGACAAATGTTTCAAATACTACACTCATGATCTTATTATCCATCAACTTTGTCTTGCTCACTATGCTTAAGGTTAGAGAAGAACAAATACACTTTTGGTTCTGTTGGTGTTTTCCACCAATAGAGCCCATGCATTTGATCTCTGCCTTGTCTCTATGAACAGGTACACTTCAAGCAAAACATGGAGGAGTTTTACAACTCCTAGACTCCACCAAGTGAAGGACCTGGATCTATGAGCACAAACACATTGAGCAGGATATTGCCAACACCATACTTCGAACTGCTGGGCAAAGAAGAACATGGGTGACACCGTATCAAGAGGTGCAGACATCAAGGTCCACACCTAATCAAATGATGCACCTAAAGGATGAAGATGGTGGAAAGTCTTGTCCAGAAGACTTAAAACATTGGATCCTTGTCGGAAGAGGTCAACATCGTCGACTCAAGTCACCTTTCTTGATCAAGAAGGACGACCCTGGTGTTCCAATCATCGAGTGCACAACCAATAGATACTCTTTTTAGAAAACACTCTACGACACCGGATCTAACGTCAACATAATGGCCGCAGTCACTTATCAGCTCCTGCATGGAAACATGCCCCTACAACCAATATATATTTAGCTCCAGATGATTTTCAGAACATTGATATGGGAGAAGACGAGTACGATCCACCCATCATCTTACAAAGACCATTCCTCAACACTATCCAAGTTATCATCTACATTGGAACCGGAGAAGTCCATGTGTATTTCCCCTCTGAGAAGGTATGCCATTACTTTAATGATTCTAACTATATAGTTGAAGATTCTAAGCAGGTCAGGACAAGAAGAAGACGATGCAACCGCAACCAGAGGAGGCAAATCATCAGGGACGGATGGGCAGACTACGAAGGAAAAGTTGTAAGGTCAGAAGACGTTGAGTTTAAACAGAATTATCCAGAGGAGACCGAAGCACCAAGTCAGGTGTGGAAAAGGAAGATAACTATACATGAAGAGGAGGCGCTACCGGAAGTACCGACTACGCCACCCAACGAACCTCAGGATAATTGAGAAGGAGGAGAGTCCCGTTCGGAGGACTTAAAAACACCGAACGCCTTGCCAAGAGGTAAACTTGATAGTTATCCTTTCCCTTTCAATTATTTCAAGTAGTTCACTTAGTTCATTAAGTTCTAAACAGAAAGTAAAAATGTGAAAAACAGTAAGCCCCATGTGAGGATACGAGTGGCATAAAACCCATAAGTACATTCACTGTGGTGGCATAAAAATAAAACAAAAATATTTTTCTGCTTTATAAAATAAAAATATAAAAACAGGGAGTAATAATTATTAAGGAGTCTCAACATGATAAAGGCTAGATATTTATGCTAACACTTAATTAGTTCCACAAGCTTTGTTGTCTATTAGAGCTCCACAGAATCTAAGAATCAACAAGATTGGCAGACGGAGGATATTCTAATCGCTGTCACAATGCTGCTAACTTTCAAATACACCTCTGCCACCTGCTAGCTACATCAAGAGAAATTACGTCAAAATTCAGCTTGGGGGAGAGCACCCCCATTTATCTCGATAAGTATTTCTATCTATCTTTATACTTATATTATTTTAGAATATAAATATACATAACTATGAAAAACCAAATAAAGATTTTATGCTTATATATATATGTCTTTTGCTTAGTGTGTTTAATAAATAAATAAAGTGGCTATGCTAATCTGTATCTAAATAAAACTCAAGCATGGAAATGATGAATAGTTGCTCTGCCTAATTTGCACATTTTAAGTTCTCTCTCAAGTTTAGACATAACTGTTATAATTTAAAGCTTGCTCTAGACCTAAACTTGTGGGATGAAAACTTGATCTGAAATCTAAGTTGTTAACGGATACGATATGGGAAGGTTGAGCTGCTGTTTATCTGTTTCTAGAGATGCTAGAATTCTGGAGAATTTTATATTTGGAAATCTTTAAAATGTTGCATAATGAGTTCCTGTATGATGAGAGTTTAAATTCCTACCACAGCCATATATACATGCTTGCTAGACTTCGAGCCACACAATTACTTTTTACTGCTTATGAGCATTGAGTGTGGTCAAGCTGTGTAGACCCTTAGGAGCTTGTCATGTGGTTAAATCAAGATTCACTTGCACGTTCACTCACACATGCTACTTCTACTCCGGAAGTACCATCCACATATATCCATACATTTCCATCTTCAGAATCACCCAAAAATATTCTACTCTTAATCCGGGAGAGAATAGCCAAAAATAATTTTGTTCTTCCTTGTGTAATAAATGCCTCAAGATCAATAAAGAGTATTATTATTATGTCTTGTGTGTCTCTACTTTATTTTTGTGCAAGAAAGCAGAAAACAAGTATGGGGGAGATCCCTCGACATGCTAAACACACTCCGACTACACCACTCCACGATTCAGGTACACACTCTGCACACTTTAATCTACACATATATATATTTTAGATTATGCAGAATATTGTTCCCGACATGATAAAATAAAAAGATTAAAATATTTCTAATCATGATTAATCTCAATCTGTGATATTTCTTGAAAACTTGCAATTAGTATAAAATCATTTTTTAAAAACCCTGTGTTACTTAAGTCAAGATGGAATATGTGATGGTAGAGTATGAGTTTCTTATTCTTGATATCATTGTTGCTTGGAGAATTTATTTCAAAATGTTCAAATTCCTAGCTACCATCCTCAGTGTTTTATATGCCTGATAAAACTAAAATATTAAATATGATTATAAAAGCTATCTGCTCTGTATTGAGTTTGTTCAAAATGAGTTAGACCCTTGTTGAGAGATTTATCATGCTCCTAAGATCAAGACATTATTTCAGTAAGATTCACTCTTCCGAAGTATTATTGCATTAGAGGCATGGGCTATGCAAAAATAGAAGATATTTCGAGGAAATAAAAAGGAGCAAGTGCTCGACAACCTCGCAGAAAAAATGGACAAGTGTCCGGAAGTAGAATTAGGGGTACCTCGGTATCCACTAAAAAAAAAGAAAAGAAAAAAAAATGACAGCCCATGGTCCCTCTAATAAGCAATATGCCAGCAAGAGTTGACAAAGTTTTTAATTTCCAAAGTCTTTGATCTAAGAGTATGACATTTCCCTCCTCGGATCCCGTTTTGATCAGGCAATAAATGCAAAGTAAGTATGCTTGAGAATTCTTGCAAAATTAAAACAACCTCAGTGAGATATATATAAAAGATAATGAGTGATCCGAGAGAACCTATGAGGATCAAAAGGTATGCTAACTTTCTTTCAAAAATATACAAAAACTCCAAGTGACAGGATTGAGAAGAAAGGATCTTTACTCTTAACCATATACATCCCTGACTATGGTACACAGTGGATTTTTAACACCCTGCAAATATAAAGAATGTTTTAAATGTTTACCCTAGATATTTTTCTTAACCATCCTTTTTCTCGAGGACGAGTAAAAGCCTAAGTATGGGGGTATTTGTTGACGGTTCTTAAGTATCAATTTTAATTATCAAATAAACAAGAGAAAGGACCAATATGCAACCATCACCTAGAATTAGGGTTTGATCTGACAGAATTCCACGAGTTTTGTTGTTTATCTGTTTCTGCAGGGGGTTATCAGGAAATAAGGAAGAAAGGCCCACATGCCGGGATTACATAGAGATATCAACGCACCGCATAATTTTACATCATCTAGAAGACTCCAGAAGCCACGAGACCGAAGCGGAGGCGAAGCTGGGCCAGGCCCAGGGCGCCCGCCCTAGTAGCCTGGGCGCCCGCCCCCTGCTGGAGTCAATTCAGGACTCCTTCGCTCGGGATATTCCACCGACCTATTGGATCAAGAAAAACATAGTACCACCTCGCCTATCGACCCAAAAACGCATAGAAGGGGAGGACTATATAAGCAAGGCCCCCCTGGCCCCTGGAAGACATGAAGAAATTATCATAGAGACTGAGGGGTGCCCTCGAAGGAAAACCTCTTCTCTAATTAATATTTGTTTTTAGGCTTAGCAATCAATGTAAGGTAGAAATAGATCTTCTAGTTTCTACTAGATTGAGAGAGATAGAGTGGAGGTGTAGAGTGGAGGAAGCCCGGCCTGTCGGTGTCTACTCCAAGCTTGTACCTACGGGATCAAGTTCTCCTAACCCGAAGCTTGCTCCTAGGATTCTTCAGTAATTCGACTTCTAAATTCTAGTAAGTTCTTGTTTTATTGTTCTTATGGTTTATGAGTTTACTTTAATCTCTTCGCGTAGAGTTTAGAGTAATCATTGCTGGCGTAAACGTGGTGTTTAGGCTGGGGTACTCATAGATATTTCCTGACTAGCTGGACCGTGGTAGTAGTGAGGAACGTGACATTTCCGAGCTACCTTCGTAGATCACATCTCGCTAGCAGGAAGGATAGGGTTTATATGTGCGGGTTGAACATCCTTTGTGGTGTCTAGATTCCGTTAGCCTCCCCATTAGAACAGTAGATCATCCTTACCAAGGTTAGAAGGAGACTACGGTTGCAGTCTTCTCTATTTATCACTCACATCGAAAGACATTCTTTGTGCCTAAAGGGATAGTAGCAATAGATTTGGTTAGTCAGATGCACCCTTTCTCCCAGTGGTAAAAATATAAATACGATAACTCTGGATAACCTCCCGGGTGAAATGCTCACCGATATCCGTGCGCCTGCGGATCAATTCCTTATTGCGTTCCCAAATATCAACAGGGTGCTCGACCAGCTGAGGTACTGGGGCACTGCCATCCTTGCTGCAAAGACTTCATGGCGTTCGCTCTTGCGTTGCCTTGCAGTCAGCCGCGTCGAGGGACCACCGTAGATCATGTAGCAGTCGTGGACGGCAGGGAAACCGTCGTCGTCTTTGCCGTCCCCCTTGTCGCCGCTCTTTTCTTTCTTCAAGTCGTCACGCGCGTCCTTCTTGAACCCCAGACCGTCGAAATGCTTTTTCAGCATACGGCAGTCCTCAAGCTTGTGGTTTGCCCCTCCTTTATGGTAAGGGCATGGCTCCTTTAGCATCTTGTCGAAGATAGCCCCCTCTGGAGGGCCTCGAGTCCTTTTGCGCTCCATGGCGGCGACGAGATCGTCGTTGAGGTCTTCCCGCTGGAACGGCCGTGTTTTCTTCTTCTTCTTGTTCTTCTTGGGTCCTCGACTGGGGCCCTCATTATCATCGGCGGACGGTTTGCCTTTCCTTCCTTCGCAGCTGAAAAAGGCGCCGACAGCTTCTTCCCCAGCAGCGTAATTTGCCACTACGTCCATTAGCTCGTCGACGGTCTGAGGGCGATTCCGACCCAACTCCCACACCAAATCTCGGCTGGTGGTGCCGGAGACGAAGGCCAGGATGATGTCGTGGTCAGGGATGTTGTTGACGGTCCTTAATGCTCACATTTAACCATCAACTAATCATGGAAAAGGATCCAAATGCAACCAACACCTAGACTTAGGGTTTTATCTGATAGAATTCCACGAGTTTTGGTGTTTGTCTATTTCTGCAGGGGGTTATCAGGAAATATGAAAGAAAGACCCACACGTCGGGTTTACATAGAGATATTAACGTGCCGCGCAATTTTCTACCATCTAGAAGAGTCCAGAAGCCACGGGAACGAACGGGAAGGAAATCGGGCTCGGAGGCAGGGCGCCCGCCCAACTCTCCTGGGCGCCCGCCCAGCTACAGTGCCCAATCAGGACACGTTTCGCGGATTATGCTCCACCGACCTAAAGGATCAAGAAAAACCGTGCGATCAATGTCGGTTTGATCCGACGGCCCAGATTCACTTGAAGGGACTATAAAACCAGACCCCCCCGGCCCCTGGAGATCATACCTCTTCTACAGAATCAAAGCTAGGGTTTCAATTCTTCATCCAAGTAGAGAGGATCCCTCTAGTTCTTCTAGTTCTACCTCTAGTTCATCTAGATCTAGATCTAGTTCATCTAGTTCTAGTTCTAGTTCTTCTAGTTCTAGTTCTAGTTAGTTCTAGTTGTAATCTAGAAAATAGGGAGAGAGAAGAGGAGAGCGGAGGAGGAGCCGGATCTGTCGGATCTTCCTCAACATTGTACTTTTGCAGCATCTGGTTCGTTCTTCATCGTTCTCCAGGTTCTTCAATTCATAATCCTGAGTTCTTTAATTACTTTTATTTACATTCAAGTTATTTATTGGATTCCCGCTTGCATCAAGTGCTCTAATCTTTGCAACATTAGAGTAGTAATTAATAGATTAGACGTGGTGTTTAGTCTTGCAATTACCTGGAATTGCACCCAATCCTGCGGATTGTTGTGGTAGCCTTAGGGTAGTGACAGCCCTAACGGTCGACGTATTCCACCTCGTTCGGATCGGTGTTTGTAGGACCGTAGTCAGACCTTCCTAGCCCCCTTCTCATCTCTTTCCGTGGTTAGTGCTCTGATGTCCCGATATAGATAATCTTGAAGTAATTCTTGATTCTTAGATCAACTAGAGAACTCTCAGGAAACTTCCTCTCTTCCCACCAAAAATAATCATATAGTTATCCTTGGGCGATCTTGGATCTTAATTAGTACACTCACGTTCCCTGTGGAAAATCGATACTCTGGAATACTCCCGGGTGAAGGCTACATCGGTATCCGTGCGCTTGCGGATTTTTCTGTTTGCGTTTAAAATACCCAACAAGCTTTCTGGCGCCGTTGCCGGGGAACGATAGCTGTGCTAGTTTCGAACCAAGTCATCCGTGTATCCTTTTTCTTTTCCCTTTTACCACACTCACCTTACCATTTTCACCATACCACATGGATTTCACTCCTATCTATAAATTCTTTGCTCCAAAGGGTGAGTTATTAGAGCCACCACCATCATCACATCCAATTCTTACAGATGGCTATGACCTCGGCCCTGATCTAATAGCCATGATTCAGGAGCAATCCTTCTCTGGGCAAGTAGATGAAGATCCATACACCCACCTTAGAGAATTCGAGCAGTTGTGTTCTTGCTGATCTATTTCTGGCATGACACAAGAAACCCTTAAATGGAAATTATTTCCGTTCTCCCTTTTGGGAAGAGCAAAAAAGTGGTATGCTCATTCTGTAGGAGGCGTTAATGGAAATTGGGATGAACTTCGGGACAACTTTTGTCTCGCTTTCTTCCCACTTTTTCGAATCGCTGACCTTAGAATCGAAATTCTTACATTCAAACAAAGAGAGAAGGAAACTTTAGGAGCAGCTTGGGCTAGGTTCACAAGCCTTACCAATTCCGGTCCAAACCTTTCTCTGCCTGACCATGTATTGTACTACCACTTTTATCGTGGTCTAAATAGGGAAGCTGCTCTTCACCTCGACATTGCTTCAGGAGGCTCATTCACACACAAACTCACAGATGAGGGGAGAGCTATCCTAGAAAGAATCCTTGAAAATACCCCTTACACAGGCATTTATGATGAGTTTCCTGAAGAAGAAAAAGAAGTCGAGCCTGATCCTAAACCAAAAGATGAGGAACTTGCAACCGAGTTAGAAATTCCACCTGACCCATCCATTAATTTGGTTGTAGAGAAACCTCCTGATAAAGGAATGCAAAACCAACTAAGGGATGATGAACCACCACCTTTAGAGCATCCCTTTGAATTCGAGGAAGATCTTTTTGAAGATTATGGAAACACCTCGAATTTTCCTATCCAAACACGACCTCTAGCAAGGACCACTCAATCTGTTCTAAGAGTAGAATCTGTTGCCATAGAACACATCAAAAGCCTTTCGGCTATTCTGAGTTATGAATGGCTAACAGAAGCAGAGCTGTCTCCTGAGGTAGCTCCGATCATCACACCTTCAACCATTCTTCTGTGCCAAATTAGACGGTCCGTTAGGAAGGTCCACTACAATCCATATGTTGGGATAAATGTTATTTCCAAGGAGTTATCTGACACTCTTTATCCCAACGAGTCCATAACCCCATCTCAAAAAATTTTACAAAGTCCATCTAGATTAATTCTAGAGAGCCATGGGGTATTAAGGGCAGTTCCTATTAGAATCAAGTACTCTGGAATATGTCTAGATTTTCACATTTATGACATACCGGAGATTCCTCTCCTGATTGGTAGACCAATCATGAAACTTCTACAAGAACAACCACAACGAGGTCATTTAGACTTCAAGGTTGGGAATTCCACTATTGTTGTTCCTCTTGTTAGATCAATTAACACGATAGTGGAACCCAAACTTGACCCAGATCCTATTGAGGAGATCTTAATGGTGACTCAAGAGGAGATGGCCCAACCATTCTTTAATCATGAACACTTTGTTCAAGAAGAAGAAGAGTTGGTAGAACCCGTTGAGCTAGACAAAAATGAACTACCTTCACCTCCTTCGATAGAATTAAAACCTCTTCCTTCTGGCCTTAGATATGTCTTCTTGCACAATAACCCAAAAACTCCAGTAATTATCAGTGACAAGCTTTCCGATTATGAAACACAACAACTTGTCACTGTTCTTGAAAGACATAGATCAGCATTTGGTTACTCTCTCGAGGATCTCACGGGCATTAGTCCCATTCTCTGCACTCATCGTATCCCTATTGATCCTAATTTTACACCTTCAAGGGAACCACAACGGAGACTTAACAATGCTATGCGAGAGGTTGTTAAGAAAGAGGTCCTCAAACTCTATCGTGCTGGGATTATTTATCCTGTGCCACATAGTGAGTGGGTTAGCCCTGTCCAAGTAGTGCCAAAGAAAGGAGGAATGACGGTCGTTAGGAATGAGAAGAATGAACTCATCCCTCAACGAATTGTCACTGGGTGGCGTATGTGTATTGACTATCGAAAACTCAATAAGGCTACAAAGAAAGATCACTTTCCGTTACCCTTCATTGATGAAATGTTGGAACGGCTTGCAAACCACTCTTTCTTTTGTTTCCTTGATGGTTATTCTGGATATCACCAAATCCCAATCCACCCAGATGACCAAGAAAAGACTACCTTTACATGCCCGTATGGAACTTATGCATACCGACGAATGTCGTTCGGATTGTGCAATGCTCTAGCTTCTTTCCAACGGTGCATGATGTCTATTTTCTCAGACATGATTGAGAAGATCATGGAGGTTTTCATGGATGATTTTACCGTCTATGGCAAAACCTTCGATCATTGTTTGGAGAATTTAGATAGAGTCTTGCAGCGATGTGAAGAAAAACACTTAATCCTGAACTGGGAGAAATGCCATTTTATGGTTCAGGAAGGAATAGTGCTAGGACATAAAGTGTCCGAACGTGGTATAGAGGTGGACAAAGCAAAGATTGAAGTTATTGAAAAACTTCCACCTCCCACGAATGTGAAAGGAATCCGTAGCTTTTTGGGACATGCAGGGTTCTATAGACGCTTTATCAAGAATTTCTCTCAAATTGCTAGACCCCTAACTAGTCTCCTAGCTAAGGATGCACCTTTCATCTTTAGTGATGAGTGTCATGAATCTTTTCAAACTCTTAAGAAATCACTCATCTCAGCCCCGATTATCCAACCACCTGATTGGAATCTTCCTTTTGAGATCATGTGTGATGCTAGCGATTTTGCGGTTGGTGCCGTTTTAGGACAAACCAAGGATAAAATGCATTATGCCATATCCTACGCTAGCAAAACCTTGTCTGGACCACAGCTCAATTACACTACAACTGAAAAAGAGCTTTTAGCTGTTGTCTTTGCTATAGACAAGTTTAGATCTTACTTAGTGGGGGCAAAGATAATCATCTATTCAGACCATGCTGCTCTCAAGTACCTCCTCACTAAGAAAGATGCTAAGCCTCGTCTAATTCGATGGATTCTTCTACTCCAAGACTTTGACATAGAAATCCGAGATAGGAAGGGAGTTGAGAATTCCGTAGCCGACCACTTGTCTAGGCTTCAGTATAAGGAAACACATGATGAACTTCCCATAAATGACTACCTAAGGGATGACACCCTACTTAAGATAACACATGCAGATCCATGGTACGCAGACATCATAAACATTATAGTAAAAGGCTATGTCCCACCTGGTGCAAACAAAAGGAAGTTGCTTCACGATAGTCGTTTCCACCTTTGGGATGAGCCATATCTTTTCCGAGTCTGCGCTGATGGACTCTTGAGAAGGTGTGTTCCTATGGCCGAGGCTACTCAAATTATGGAAAGATGCCATGCCTCGCCATATGGAGGACACTATGGAGCATTTCGGACACATGCTAAAATTTGGCAAAGTGGTTTTTTCTGGCCAACGATGTATGAAGATACAAAGGACTTTGTCAGGAGATGCCACCGGTGTCAAAAACATGGGAATATCAACTCATGAAATGAAATGCCTCTCACAAATAATCTTCAAGTAGAACTTTTCGATGCATGGGGCATTGATTTCATGGGGCCATTCCCTATGTCCGGGAATTGCGAGTATATCTTAGTAGCTGTGGATTACGTGTCCAAATGGGTAGAAGCCTTACCTTGTCGATCAGCTGATTCAAAACATGCCAAGAGAATGTTCCATGAAGTAATCTTTCCTCGCTTTGGTATACCCCGGATAGTCATAAGCGATGGAGGTTCCCACTTCATCGACAAAATCTTCCGGAAGTACCTAGCCGATCATGGAGTTCGACACAACGTCGCAACACCATACCATCCTCAGACTAGCGGTCAAGCCGAAACATCTAACAAACAAATCAAAAATATGTTACAAAAGACCGTAGATGAGATGGGTAAGGGGTGGAAGGACAAACTTCCTGATGCACTTTGGGCATATAGAACTGCATTCAAAACACCCATAGGCATGTCACCTTATCAACTTGTATATGGAAAAACTTGTCACTTGCCTGTGGAAGTAGAGTTTAAGGCTCATTGGGCACTCAAGAAATGGAACATGGATCTCCACCTCGCTAGTGAGAATCGTCTGATGCAACTATCTGAGCTAGAAGAATGGAGAGAGAAAGCCTACCACAATTCAAGGATCTATAAAGAGAGAACAAAACGATGGCATGATAAGAGAATCAAGCACAAGGAGTTTAAGCCTGGAGATAAGGTTATACTATTCAATTCAAGAGTTAAGCTCTTTGGGCATGGTAAGCTACGAAGTAAGTGGGATGGACCATACAAGGTTATTGACACTTCAACTCATGGAGCCATTACCATCCAAGATGACATAGGTAACACTTTTAAGGTAAATGGTCAACGCTTGAAAATCTATCTTGAGCCACAAAGCAACCTGGTAGAGGAACTTGATGCGATTGAGTTCATAGAATTCTCATACTAAGCTCTCATAAGCTCTAGACAATTACCTAACCCTTAATATGCTCCACGAGTTTTGTTGTCTATTTGGGTTGTGCAGGATTTTGAGGCTTAAGAAGAGTGACACCGAACATGCAGGCCACAAGAGTAAACGACTATGTCAACATCCAGCTTGGGGGAGGCACCCCCACGTGTATCTAGATAAGTATTACTTTTCTTTCTTGGTTTTATTTACTAGTATTCAGAAATAAAAAAAAATGCATAACCATGAAACCAAAAAAAGTTTTTCTTTTGAGTAATATACAATAGTTTTGTGTAATCCTAAGTTTTAAATAAAAATAAAAAAAGTTTGATTTAAGTCTAGGTAATTGACAAACATGATATGAGAAGGTCTGAGCTACTATTTAACTTGTTCCATGTTTTGCTAGAGTTCTGGAGATTTTATCTTTTAAAAATCTAAAAAATATAATAATAAAAAAAAATGAGATCATAATACCTAGAGTCTTATAAGATATAAATATTAAAACTGTGGGCACTTGCTTTGTTCAAGCCATTGTTAATTCTTGTAGTTTTGGTTGAGAGAATTATCATGCTCCCAAGATCAAGATCTTTTTGTTTTAACAATATAAAAGATTCACTCTTCTGAAGTATTATTGCGTTAGAGGCATGGGACTATGCAAAACTTTGATTCGAAAAAAAGAGAAGTGAGACGAGAGGTAAAAATGGACAAGTGTCCGAAGTAGAATTAGGGGTACAAAGATACCCACCTGAGTGAAAAAAGAGGACATGTGTCCGACAGTAGAATTAGGGGTACTCGCTGCCCACTTGAAAAAAAAGAGACTGAAAAAAAAGAAAGAAAAAAAAGAAAAGAAAAAAAAAATGATAGCCCATGGTCCCTCTAATAAGCAATATGCCAGTAAGAGATGACAAACTTTTCAAAAAGGTCAAAGGTCTTGATCTAGGAGTATGACATTCCTCTCCCTTACTCCGAGCGTTGACATAGCAAAATGCAAAGTAAGTATGCTAAAACTTTTAAAGCTCTACTTATATATCCTTCGAGAAAAAGGCAAAAGCCTCAGTTTTATTTTGGGAACTTACAAAAATACTCCAGAACAAAGGTAAGACAGAAGAACTTGAGACATAGTGCTTGACTTGATCGTTCTGTTTTTCAATCACTTAAGACCTTAAAAACCCTGTAGTAAGAGGCATAAAAGTAACCCCTGTTTTCTTGCTGATTTTAGCTTTGCTCAGGGACGAGCAAAGGTTAAGCTTGGGGGAGCTTGTTGATGGTCCTTAATGCTCACATTTAACCATCAACTAATCATGGAAAAGGATCCAAATGCAACCAACACCTAGACTTAGGGTTTTATCTGATAGAATTCCACGAGTTTTGGTGTTTGTCTATTTCTACAGGGGGTTATCAGGAAATATGAAAGAAAGGCCCACACGTCGGGTTTACATAGAGATATTAACGTGCCGCGCAATTTTCTACCAACTAGAAGAGTCCAGAAGCCACGGGAACGAACGGGAAGGAAATCGGGCTCGGAGGCAGGGCGCCCGCCCAACTCTCCTGGGCGCCCGCCCAGCTACAGTGCCCAATCAGGACACGTTTCGCGGATTATGCTCCACCGACCTAAAGGATCAAGGAAAACCGTGCGATCAATGTCGGTTTGATCCGACGGCCCAGATTCACTTGAAGGGACTATAAAACCAGACCCCCTTGGCCCCTGGAGATCATACCTCTTCTACAGAATCAAAGCTAGGGTTTCAATTCTTCATCCAAGTAGAGAGGATCCCTCTAGTTCTTCTAGTTCTACCTCTAGTTCATCTAGATCTAGTTCTAGTTCATCTAGTTCTAGTTCTTCTAGTTCTAGTTCTAGTTAGTTCTAGTTGTAATCTAGAAAATAGGGAGAGAGAAGAGGAGAGCGGAGGAGGAGCCGGATCTGTCGGATCTTCCTCAACATTGTAATTTTGCAGCATCTGGTTCATTCTTCATCGTTCTCCAGGTTCTTCAATTCATAATCCTGAGTTCTTTAATTACTTTTATTTACATTCAAGTTATTTATTGGATTCCCGCTTGCATCAAGTGCTCTAATATTTGCAACATTAGAGTAGTAATTAATAGATTAGACGTGGTGTTTAGTCTTGCAATTACCTGGAATTGCACCCAATCCTGCGGATTGTTGTGGTAGCCTTAGGGTAGTGACAGCCCTAACGGTCGACGTATTCCACCTCGTTCGGATCGGTGTTTGTAGGACAGTAGTCAGACCTTCCTAGCCCCCTTCTCATCTCTCTCCGTGGTTAGTGCTCTGATGTCCCGATATAGATAATCTTGAAGTAATTCTTGATTCTTAGATCAACTAGAGAACTCTCAGGAAACTTCCTCTCTTCCCACCAAAAATAATCATATAGTTATCCTTGGGCGATCTTGGATCTTAATTAGTACACTCACGTTCCCTGTGGAAAATCGATACTCTGGAATACTCCCGGGTGAAGGCTACATCGGTATCCGTGCGCTTGCGGATTTTTCTGTTTGCGTTTAAAATACCCAACAGATGTGCGGCAGCTCAGTGCGCTGCTTCGAGAAGCGTCGAGCATACTCTCGAAGAGTTTCTCCTGACTTCTGCTTGCACTTGCTGAGGTCCCACAAGTTGTCGGGCCGTATATAGGTCCCTTTGAAGTTACCCTCGAATACCCTGACCAAATCGACCCAGTCGTGGATCTGGTTGGCTGGGAGCTCCTCGAGCCATCTACGGGCGGTGTCGGAGAGGATGAGTGGTAGCTGTCGGATGATGGCTCGATCGTCCCCTCGAGCGCCTCCCAGCTGACAGGCTAGCTTGAAGTCCGCCAACCACAGTTCTGGCTTAGTTTCACCGTTGTATTTAGCAACGCTAGTGGGGGGTCGAAACGGGCTAGGCAGTGGCGTGCTGCGGATTGCTCTGCTGAACACCCGAGGGCCCGGTGGTTCCGAGGCCATCCGGTCCTCGTCGCTGTCGTATCTCCCACCATGGTGGGCGCTGTAACCGCGCTCTTGTGCATCCCCATACCGACGGTGACGATTTTCGTCGATGTCGCGTCGTGCGTCGTGTCGTCTTTGGTTGTCGGCGGGATGGTGGAGGACGAGCACTGTCTTTTTCCCTCGAGGGGGTGGCTGCTGATGGACTGACACCTCTTTTTCGTTCTGGGCTGGCTCATCACACTTTTCTGTAGCTGCCCCTCAACGTCGGGAGGCCAAGCTTTCTGCTTGCTGAACTGCCGCCACCTGGAGCAGAGTCTGCACCTTGTCTTGGATGCGCCGTGCTTGGGAGTTTGAGGGATCGGGCATGTTACGCAACAACATTGTTGCCGCCACAACGTTCTGGCCTACTCGAGGGAAGCCGCTGACAGGTTGTTCTAGCTCCCCGTCCCCGACGATCTATCGATGTACCTCTCGAGCCCTTCTGTGGACACTTCCGCCTGGTGGGTATGGCAGATTCTGCTCAAGGATTTGCTCAAGCAGGACGAGGCGCTCACAAAATTCATCAAGTTCTGTCTTGAGCTCTCGTAGCTGCACAAGTTGCGCGGCTCTGTCTTCTTGTGGAGGTGGGTTGACCTGTCCGTCATTCCCAGGCGTCCTGGGGTCTTCCCTCGCTGCAGGGGCTCGACCGCCAGCAACGGCGTCTTGCGTCTCGTCAGTAGTTTCTACCGCCCCGTTGATATGGAAGCACTCCCTAGTAGGGTCGCAGCTGTCGGACTCAGAGCCGGAGTCCGGCTCGGCGGCTTAGAAGCATCCACGTCCTTCCTCCAGCAGCCGCTGCCTGAGGGAGGTAATCGTGTACCGCCCAGGGCCTAGGCAGCGGAGGCCTCGTACCTGCGAGAAGTCTGGCAGCTCGGATGTCTGTGGCCGTGCTCCATTGTCGCATGGGAGGACCATTGGTCTTTCCACGTACGTCTGGGTGTTTGGACATATCGTCCTGGCGAGCGATGCTGCGGCGTTGTCCAGCCCGAACGGCAGCGCTCTTCTTGTGGCGAACAACCCGTGTGGAAGCAGCGTCGTGGCGGGCGAGAGTGCGCAAGGCACGCTATCTCCCGTCGTCGTTGCGTGGTCTTTGTGGTGTCGGGCCGTCGAGCCCGCAGTTTCAGCGCGTAGGGATGTCGGCTCATGGATCACCTCCCGCCTGGCGCGTACTGGCGATCGTGATGAGGCAGAGGGGTGATGGTGGTGTTATCCACGCCTCTTCTTGGGTGGGGAGGCGTGGTGGTGAGGACGTCTCGGAGCCTTCAATCGTGCCGGCGTAACGCGAGCTCCTCCCGGTTCTTTGACCGAGAGTAAGATCATGTCATAGCCCAAGCCGGTAGACATGAACTCGAGGCTCCCAAACCAAATCACTGTGGAGCGCGGAATCGGTGAAACGAGAGTGGCCATATGGAAAGGAACGGGAAATCGGTGAAAAACACGCAGGACCCCTACCTGGCGCGCCAACTGTCGGCGTTTTCCCCCTGGGGGGTCACACCAACGAGTAAAACTTGTATGCGTGCTCCCTTTTCCGGATGGTGATGCAAAAAGACACAAAGATTTATCCTGGTACGTCCAGCGGGGGGGGGGGAGTTTGTATTATTCTACACCTAAGTGCCTGTACAGGGGTGAATACAAACGTGGTATGGATGGAGATGGAGTGAGTTGGCTCTGCTACGTATGGCTTGTGTGTTGTGTTGTATCGCGTTGTCCTCTATCCGCTCCCGGGTCTCCCCTTTTATAGTTCCAAGGAGAGACCTAGGGTACATGTATAGATGTCAGAGTAGGGGTCGATAGAGGTATGGCGCACTAACCTACTCGAGGCCTCCGTACCAGCGTGGTCTCGAGCCGTCTTGTCTTGGTAGCTTGATGATGATTACGCGTGCCCCTGTATCCCGCTCTGTGCGTCGTCCTAGACTGGTTTATTTGTTGCACGCTTGTACGTCACGACAGCACCTGCGTCAGACTGGTTGAAGTGCTATCACTCGTCACCCGACCCTTCCCCAGGAAGGAAACGTGCCTACTTGAGGGTCGGATGCCGTGTAACGCCTCGCTAGCCAGAGCGCTGAGTTTGGGCGTCTCGATGGGGGTCTTGATTAGACGTTCCGACCCAGTTTCTGCGTCCTGCCATGTTCTGGCTCGTTTGGTGGTGAAGGCTACAAAAAGAATGACATGACGGGTGCCTGTTCCCTATCACGCTTCCCGTGACTAGCGGGTTAGGTGGGAACGCGGCAGGCACATTAAATGCCCTGGTTCTCGTGCCCGCATCAGGCGGCGGGCGGTGTCCTTGCGCTCGACGCCTTCTGATTCGCTCGAGCCTGTTTCCGTATTCGACGGTAGCCGGCGCTCGAGCCCTGATCGATTCGCAGGACGCTCTTTCTGTGTTCGAGACTATGGCCATCGAGGACCGTGCGTCTAACTGGGTAGGGCGTCGAGTTGGAGGCCTCGACTTTCGTACGGATATTCTCGTCATGTACATCAGTTAGGGTACCCCTTACTGATATCTTGACAGTCCTTACTACGAGGACGAAGCTCAAGTCAAGTGCTCAATATCCAGAAGCGATGGCGATTCGAATCGATTTCTGACTAGCTGGCGAGTTATTCCCCACACAAACCACACTCACTGATCAAGTGAGCTACATATCACCATATTACACTATCCACGACCAATTCGCGGGTTCGGCAGGCACCGCTAGTACTTGAGGACTGTTCCGGTAACCGAGGTATCCAAGGTATACCAAGGTTGCGCGCCGTGCCCTCGTCGTTCTCCTCAACCATCTCCAATAGAGCGCATGGTGGCTCAACTCCCGGCCCGGATAGTGTTCAGGCTTCGCGGTCGGAACGACTTGTCCTTCCAGCTAAGTGTGGGGCACGCGTTCAACATGACAAGAGGGCCGTCAACGATCGGTCCTTAATCGACACAGACAGGGGCACTACGGTCAACACCACCATAAGACCCTGCCCGGTCTCAAGTTCCTTCCCGCACTTGGTTACTTTTTCTCCAATGCATTGACCGCTAACATTCAGGTATCCACCTATATCTCGTAGGTGATAGGAAATCACCCGACTTCTACCGTACTAAGCAAGCTAAGCAAAAACTCCGAGCCTATCTACATAGGACAAGGTAGATAAACATGTGGTGATATCAAGGAGTAAATGTGCATCAACGGTGTCAAGCAACTCCTATCACTTAAATGCAGCATAGTAAAACAATTATGATAAAACAATTAAGTTAGCTAGAATAGGGAGACTTAGAATGCTCCGAGGCTTGCCTCTCTCGAAGGTTCTAGGCCTGTGGTCCGGGCACTCCTGCAGATCTCCTTCCGGCTCTGTTCCTTCTAGAAGTTCCTGCTCCTGTGTCTGCTCCTGCTCCTCAGGTCCCACCTCCTTCTCCTGCGAGCCTGTATGATGCATGTGTGCTCCTGAGTGGGGTGCAAGATGCCTGAGGTGCAATGCTTATGCAAGTCAATACAAGATGATCATATCATGGTGCATAGATGAGTATGTACAAAGCCCATCTCCAGTGGAGATGAGTTCCAACGGATAAAACAGGAATCTGATTTCTACATGGTAGTCAACATCATCCAAGGAGATATAACCAAATTAAAGCATCTATTGCATTCTCTTCTACAAGTCATTATTAACCAGCAAGCTATCATGGTGCTTCAAAGATACACCAAACACAATTTATTCTATTCATCTCATGCATAACAAGGTTTTATGTATTTAATTATTATTAGGCCTACAATAGTAGCATATATTTCTGATCTTCAATAAATTCTACAAAAAATACAGTAGGTCACTGGTTATTTATCAAGTCTACCACAAAATTTTCATAATATTTGGACAGGTAATCTTACCCACACAAAAAAATCATAAGTTTAACCTCATAATTAAGTGTAAATACCCTACTGGTGACAAAGTGTCAAACCACAGATTTCATATTTTTATAAATTACTTACTATCACAAGAAATGTCCACAAAAATTTGTAGCATAATTACATGATCCAATTATTTATTAAAAATCATAAACCATTGCCATGCAAGCATTTAAATCATCATAAATTAATTTATACAGCAATTATTGTGTCACATATTTTTCCCAGAGACTAAACATCCATGCAAAGCTAACAAAACAAGAATTGTATTTTTTCTGAGTTATATTCTATTTACTATGCATTTTCTCACTAACATCAAACACATGGAATAAATAAATTTACACAGAAAAGTTGTACAAACATGACATGCAATTTCACCAAGTTGTAGATCTAGATTTATAGAACACATCACATTTTATTTCATCATTTTTGGAGCCATAAATTTCAAGATATGAATTTAATACGATTTAAAATATTTTTGAGAAATCATTTTGTGAAATTCCGTTTCAATCCACCCTGGACCCGGCTAGGTGCACCCGGTGCAGTGCATCCGCTCTCAGCGCAAGCGACCGACACGTGGGCCACAGGTCCCACGTGTCAGCCACAGCAAAAGGGGGAGAGAACTCCGGCGAGCCGGAGCTCATCGCCGGTGACCCCTTTCAGCGAACCAAGTACTCCTACATGTTCTATGGCTCAAGCGAACCAGATGACCCCCTATGCGCGACCTAGGACGGACCAAAGCGAGCTCGCCGCCGGCCATGGCGGAACAGTGGCGCTACTCACCGTCGACCCGAGGCGCTGGCCCGGTAGAGCGCGATTGGAGAGGTTCGGGAGCTTCGCGGTGCAGAGGCGAGCATGATGCGCTAGCTAGGCGGTGTAGAAAGGCACGGTGGCGCGCGGGCCACACGTGCGGCGGTGGCGCTGTCGCCGGAGAAGAAAGCGTGGGCGAGCGGGGGCTCACCGTGCGTTACCAAGCGGTCGGAGGTGTGTCCCGCAACGGCAAAGCGTGGGCGGAGCTCGAGGAGGGAGGAATCGACGAATGGCTCGCGCGTTGAGGAGGAACGGCCAGAGCGGAGCTCGGAGCTCCAATGGCGACGGCGGTGCTCTGCGCACGCGCGGAGCGGGGGCGAGAGGGCGAGAGAGGGAGAGTGGACGAGCGCGAATGGCAGCGGAGGGGGAGGCGAGTGCGACCGGGGGCTCCTAGTGGCCGTCCAGGGCGCGTCCACCTTGGCGCATGTTGACACTAGCTAACACCACTTGAATACTAGGTTGTCATCCCCAGCATGGTGTCAGAGTGTACAAAGGTATTTATAAATATGGAGGCTCTCTAGAAAATAATCTATTCTATCTGCAAGCGCACAGATAAAACACCTCATTATATTATTTCACCGGGTAAGTATTCCAGGTATCGTTATTTATAATTTTGCTTAGGAAAACAAAAGGTTAAATGAAGATAAGGATAAACCTATCAAGGCATAGACTAGAGATAAACTTGCAAGAACATGATTAATAATGAGAAACTCGTCACACAGTCACTTACTTTGGCAGGGGGTAAACCATAAAGATAATGATAATGAATTATAAGTTCATGGGTGAATAACACAGCGATTAGAAAATAGACTACTCCTCATATATGTAAGGTGATGTCGGATTAGCTAGAGAATGGATTCTAAGTTATCTACTATCTGCTAAGTCACAATCTACTCTAGTTATCTACAAGATCATGTATAGCATAAAAGACTCTTCATTCATGTATAAGGAATATTGCTAAAGTAAATTAGAGCATCACAAGACTTACTCCGCAATACAAATTCTGCCTGTCCTATCAACGGAGGGTGGACTATATAAGAATCAATAAAGCTGTCACTATTGCGAACTACCACACAACCCGGCCAATAGGATACATTTGTAGGTAAATAATATTTAAGCACCACGCCCACATATGATCTACCACTTAACTCCAGCGCGTCAAGAGCTAAGCGCTTTGCAAGCTTATACATAAACTCATTATCAATCATAACTATATCAAATATAGAACTAGAGCAAACTAAGAACATAATAAATAGAGACATAATGCAATTAGAACAAAGTATTAGAGAAACATATGAATAATACCAATCTTTATTACCGAAGATCCGAATCCAGAGCAAAGGCTCTACTTCTCTAATTACTATCTAATCAATCCTCTAAACTTGAAGGATTAGGGAGTAGCTAATTCTAATTCTCCGTGGGAGAGAAGTTCTAAACCCTAAATTTGATGGCTTCTTGTGATAATGATTTCTCCTCTCTCCCCCTGAGGTGGAGAGGACTTGATTATGTAGTCCTTTCAAGTGAATTTGGGCCATCGGATCAAACCGACATTGATCGCACGGTTTTCAATGAGCGTAATCCGCAAGAGGAGTCCTTTTTGGACTCCAACTCAGGGAGGGCGCCCAAGGGGGGAGGGCGGGCGCCCTGCCCCCGAGCCCGATCGTCTTCCCGTTCGTTCCCGTGGCTTCTGGACTCTTCTAGATTGAGGAAAATTGCGCTGCATGTAATTATCCCGTTGTAAACATGACATGTGGGCCTTCTCTCCATATTTTCTGATAACCCCCTACAAAAATAGATAAACACCAAAGCTCGTGGAATTCTGTCAGATAAAACCCTAATTCTACATGTTTGGTGCATATTGATCCTTTTCCATGTTTAGTTGATGGTTAAATTTAGTACTTAAGGACCGTCAACAAACTCCCCCAAGCTTACCCTTTGCTCGTCCCTGAGCAAACAGCTAAACTCAGACGGATCAGGAGTTGCTTCAATGTTTTCTTTCCTGACAGGCACACATGCTTTTATATAAAAATTCTTCCAGATTAGAGTGAAGTGTCATGGAGCTTAGTACCTGCACTTAAGTCTTAAGTAATTGAAAGACAAAATAATTAAGTCAAGCACTATTCCTCCTGTCTATACTTCACCTTTGTTCTAGAGTTTTGCATAAGTTAAAAATAAAACTCAGAGTTCCCAGCAATGATCTCTCAAGTCTCTCTATATGTGGTATTTGTGGATCCTTACCAAAATGTCACTTACCTATAGCTAATGGAATATTTAAGTGGAGTTCATAGGAGTGAAAAACAGCTCATACATATGTTGTCTAATCGAGCCATGGATCCAAAGGAACTCAGCATATAATTAAATCAAGATGTCCATGTGTGGTGGAGTAAATGATAGTGATGGTAAAAATGTATAAGTGATAATAAAACTTACTTCTCATTGCTCCTCATATTGTTATCTCTCCTCTTCTTTGATCTTTGCTTTGGGAGAACATGGGTTATCTCTTTTTTTTCAGGTGGGTAGTAGATACCCCTAATTCTACTATCGGACACTTGTCCATTTTTTCCGCTCAAGTGGGCATCTTTGTAACCCTAATTCTACTTCGGACACTTGTCCATTTTTACCTCTCGTCTCACTCTTTCTCTTTCTTTTTCGAGGTTCCGGGCACTTGCCCCTTTTTATTTCCTCGCATATTTTTGCATAACCCATGCCTCTTCTGCATTGAATCTTTTTGGAGAGAGAGAATAACAACACTTGGGATAGTGAGTGATAATATTTTTAGCAATTTTAATGAGTGGTGGTGGAGGGTGTAGTAGATGTGTGCAAGTGAATATCTTAATTTAACCACATGAAAAGCTCCTAAGGGTTTACACATCTCGATCAAACTCAATGTGAATATAGTAAAAGATGTTATAGCAAGTATGGCTGTGGTAGGTAGTTTGTAATGCTAGGAACTCATCATGTGATTTATAAGTTTTCAAAATAAATCTCCAGAACTTAGGGTAGTAGGAACAAGATAAACAGTAGCTTAACTTTATATCATGCCTTTCTCTTACCTAGACTTTAGTTTTATGCTTCCCATAGATAGTAATTTCAGTTTTAGTAATTTCTGAAAGAACTCTAATATAAAGCTAGGTACTTGAAAGTAAGCAAACAGAGCAATTGTTCACCATTTCCATCATGCATCTTTTTGGACTCTTTATTTTTTTCTAGAGATTAATACTTAGTAGATAAATAAAGCACACTTATGTACACACTCTTTTTATTTTCTTTTCATGTTTGTAGAATGCAGTGATTTAAAGCAAGAAAATATTTATTGGGTTTTCTAAGTTTTTCTCTATAAGCTAAATACTAAAATAGAAAAGAATAAATAAGAAGAGCAAATAAAAACTTACTTGATAAAACGGGGAGAAACTCCCCCAAGCTGGATGTTGCTGTCGGTCTTACTCAATATTCCAGAATCGCATCATGATGGTGATGTTGTCGTTCATTGTCGTGGTGTCTTGTCTCAGTTCTTGTACTGTAGTGGCGTGGTCCTAGTTCCATTTTTGTTGCTGTTCCAGGAGTCGTCCATGTTCTGCTTCCGTATTCTGGATGTCGAGGAGAGTGTTGTCGGTACGGGTGAAGACAGCACCGACCTCTTGGTAGTAGTCGTTCGTGAAAGCATAAGAGGCGTCGGAGTATCGTCCTGCATCGAATTGGGGCGGAGGTCTGGATCTTGAAGCTCTATATGGATCAGTGGAGTACCTGCCCGTTTGGAAAGGCGGGTTTGTCCACTGGTGATCTTGGCTCTCTGGCCATGTCTCCTATGTTGGCTCTTGTGGTTGCGCATGTCGAACCTATGGGTCTCGAAGGACTCAGGGGTTGTAGTCGCAATAATGCAGGTGCGTTGCTTCTTCTGGCCCAGGATCAGCTCCATACTAGGTGCGTTCTTGATGGGTGGTCATCCTTTTAGATGTCACTCGTTGTGGAGCTCTCTGGTTTACTAGTGTTACTGCAATCTCAATCAAAAAATTTTGAACAACATAGAGGCCAAGGTTCGGGTTAGGTAACCGAATCTTGCCTTTATTGTCATATAGCATATACATTATGTTCCCCTCTTTCTTCAACATCCGAGCTTGTCTAAATGTGTCGTAGCCAAGATAAATCTGTAACTCATCTATGAATTCCAATGATGAATTTTCTAGTAAATGAAGACTAGAGGCTAGATGAGTGATAAGTGAAGTACATCCTACTGGTCCCTAAAGACTAGGTATACTAAGCCAATGAGAAACCAAAAGTGTAACAGGTGAAGTGGGTACTTTATTAATAGCAGCATATAGAAGTTGCAAATCTCCTACTCTTAATTTTCTAATATCATCACGGTAGAAAAGATTGTACCCAAGCCATTTGTGGAACATCCTAAGAGTGGGGTGTTCCATGTCACTGGTTCGGGCTTGACTATAAAAATTATCTCTAGATATCTCTCTCCAGAACTGGTGTCTCTCAAAGTTAGGTAGGTCAGAGTCAATGTTCAGGATGCATCTTGAAGAGAAACCAAGATGGTCGCTCAGTTCTCTCCAAGACAACATAATCTCTTGTTTGAACATCCAAAAAACAATTCCCCCCTCATAATATTGTAAAGTGCAAAGAAATTCAAGGGTGAGAAGACGAGAACCCAGCTCAGTTATGTTCCAAAATTTTGTCCAACCGAACATCTGGAAAATTAAATCGAATTCAGTATCCATACCTGTTTCTTGTAGCAAGATTGGATCAAGAGTAGGGGTGTGAATGAAATCTTTGTTCTTTAACTGCTGGTAAACTTCCGTTTCCCTTCGGGTCTTCAGTCCAAGGTCTCCTATCTTAAGGAGGACCTTGACTTGCTGATCAGATGAAGATGACGGAGCTTATGTGGGCGTCGGGTGTTGACGGTCCTTAAGTACCAAATATAATCATCAAATAAATAAAGAAAAGGATCCAAATGTAACCAACACCTAGAATTAGGGTTTTATCTGACAGAATTCCACGAGTTTTGGTGTTTGTCTATTTTTGCATGGGGTTATCAGGAAATACGGAAGAAAGGCCCACATGTCGGGATTACATAAAGATATCAACGCACCGCGCAATTTTCTACCATCTAGAAGACTCCAGAATCCATGGGAAGAAAGCAGAGGCCGAAAGGGGCCAGGCCCAGGGCGCCCGCCCTCCTTCCCTGGGCGCTCGCCCTGACTTGGACTCCGTTCGGGACTCTCTTCGCACACGATGTTCCACCGAATTAAAGGATCAAGGATAACGTAGTACCACATCGCCTACCGACCCAAAAACGCATAGATGAGGAGGACTATATAAGGAGACCCCCCTAGCCCCTGGAGAAGACAAGAAGTTATCATAGAGATTGAGGGGTGCCCTCGAAGGAAAACCTCTTCTCTAAATAATATTTCTTTTTCGGCTTAGCAACCAATGTAAGTAGAAATAGATCTTCTAGTTTCTACTAGATTGAGAGAGATAGAGTGAAGGTGTAGATCAGAGGAAGGCCGGCCTGTCGGTGTCTACTCTGAGTTGTACCTGCGGGATCAAGTCTTCTAACCCGAGGCTTGCTCCTAAGATTCTTCAGTAATTCGACTTCTAATTCTAGTAAGTTCTTGTTTTATTGTTCTTTGGTTTATGAGTTTACTTTAATCCTCTTCCGGTTGAGTATTAGAGTAATCATTGCTAGCGTAAACGTGGTGTTTAGGCTAGGGTACTCATAGATATCCCCTGACTAGCTGGACCGTGGTAGTAGCGAGGAACGTGACATTTCCAAGTTACCTTTGCAGACCATACCTCGTTAGCAGGACGGGTAGGTTTATAGGTGCGGGTCGAACATCCTTTGCGGTGTCTAGATTCCGTAAGCTTCCCCAATAGAATAGTAGATCATCCTTACCAAGGTTAGAACGAGACTACGGTTGCAGTCTTCTCTATACATCGCTCACATCGAGAAACATTCTTTGTAGCCTAAAGGGATAGTAGCAATAGATTTGGTTAGTCAGATGCACCCTTTCTCCCAGTGGTAAAAATATAAATATGATAACTCTGGATAACCTCCCGGGTGAAATGCTCACTGATATCCGTGCGCTTGCGGATCATTTCCTTATTGCGTTACCAAATATCAACATCGGGTCGACGCTCATCTCTGATGGGTGCGAGGAGTGTCGGGATGAACTCCTTGTACATATGTTCTTTAGGGCCTTCCCTGCGTTCTTCACCTTCTTAAACATCCTGTAACCAAAAGTTGGCAAAAACACAACTAGTGGAAAATTTGAGAGAAAATGTTAGTGGTCAGCTGTCCGGAATGTCACTAGTCTAGGGGTTAGTCGTTCAAGACAAGTTTTTATTTTGGCAGAACCTCCCCCTAAACAAATTTTACTTCCGCTTAGGACAGCGGGATCACTACTTTCTAGGTGAACCTTACTCTCTTACTCAAAGACTACCAACCTTTCTTCCACTCTTCTTTTCCTCTCTACTCTCTTTCTTACTTCACTACAAGAGCTCCTTCTGTAGAAACTGAAACTTGCGCGGTTTTCTGGAATGCTGGTGTGAAGAAGATGGAGGCAGGAGGTGGCAATTTATAGGAGGAAGGAAGGGCAGGGCGGGCACCCTCTATAGGTGGGCAGGCACCCACTTGTGGTGCCCATCCTGTCTGCCCTTTCTCCACTCCCTCCTTTGCTTAACTCTTACGCAAAATAATAGATCATGGGTGGTGGTTGGTCGGTGGAAAAGTGCTGGTGAGTGGAGTTATGTTGGTGTATCAAATAATGTGATGGGATGTGTGTGAGGTGTGGTGTATGACATGTGGGACCCAAGGAGTGTGGGTCATGCTTCTAGAAGGTTGCTAAAATTAAATATAATGCAGAAAAATCTATGAGAATTAAAACTTATTGAAATGATACTGGAAAATATTTTTGTGCCTCCATAATAATTAATAAATATGGGTTGTTACACACCATAAATATTATTTATATGGGGCTTTTCATTATTATAATAATGCTATAAATAAATATGACTAACGCAAGAATTAAATATGAGAGATTTAATAATGCGGATAAATACCGATTTACCTCCCGGTGAGGGTTTGGGATTTTTAGGTCCCCCAAGCTGGACCTCCAAATCTTTTAATCTTCTGAATTACCTTCCTCCAGAGATGGTGTCTCCAGTGGTTCTTCTTCATGAACTTCCTTCACTGTAGAGTCTCTCTCTAGTCTGGGCTTGAATGTGAAGTGTTCTTGTCCGTTTATGTTGAATTTGATTTCTCCTTTCCCAACATCAATGTGGGCATTGGCGGTGCTCAGAAATGGCCTTCCAAGGATGATGAATACTTTTGAGTCAGGACTCATGTCCAATACCAAGAAGTCTACTGGCACAAGGAAATCTCTTATCCTGACTGGAATGTTTTCAGCGATGCCCAATGGGTGTCGAACTGATTGATCCGCTAGTTGCAGGCACATTGATGTTGGTTCTAGGGTCGTATGCTCAAGCTTCTCGTAGATTGATGCTGACATCACACTGACACTTGCTCTGAGATCACAAAGTTCATTGTTGAAGTGTTGGTTTCCGATCGAGCAATCAATAGTGGGGCATCCTGGATCCTTCTTCTTTCTTGGTGGTTTATTGAGGATGGCCGCACTACATTTTTCTGTCAGCTTGATAACCTCAGTGGTGAGTAGTGGTCTCTTCTTGTTAAGAATATCTCCGATGTACTTTGCATATGTAGTTACCTGTATGGCATCAAGCAGAGGTATGTTGACATATAATTTCGGAATGACCTCTACAAACTTACCAAACTGCTCATCCGACTGCAGTCCTCTGTTTCTTCTAGGAAATGGCAAATAGTTGGTGTCGTAAAAATCTTTCCTCATTTCTCCAGTTCTTGGTGGTTGTAGCAGATCTTCTGCTTCAACTGGGCTTTCTTCTTCTATCACTGCTGGTTGCACTGGTGCTGATGTTCTTTGTTTCTCTTTTGGGTATGGGGGATCCCTGGTGGCTTTGCCTCCTCTAGTAGTTATGTTCTTTACCTGCTCAATGTTAGTAGCAACAGGCAGTGCAGCAGCTAGCTTTATTAATTTAAGCTCTACTCTTTTATTAAGAGTGTTTTGCTCATCGAAGGTAGTTAATAGTAAATCCATTTTATTGTGTATATCTTTTAGAGATGATTCATTTGTATCTAGCCTTTGTTTAACTTCATCATTAGTTTTGGTGTATTGAGCAATTATCTATTTTAATGAAAGTTGCTTGAAAGTATTACCTGAATTCATACCTTTGCTGTTGGGTTGACTCGAAGTGGTTTGATATTTGTGTGCTGTCTCAATAGCCCTTTGATCTTCTTTGAACTTGGCCCTCTGGTCAATCCAATGGAGCAAATTTTCCATCTTAGTTGATAATGCTTTTACTTCTTCTGGTATTTCTTCAGTTTGATGAAATTGTTGAGCTTCATCTTGGAACCAGCTATGGTTTTCTGCTATCTTATCCAAAAGTATCTCTGCTTTTCCAATTGTAAGCTCCAAGAATGATCCTTTAGCACATGCATCTAGGCACTCACGAGCCTTCTGGGTTAATCCATGGTAGAAGGTCTGCATAAGTAACCATGTGGCCATTCCATGGTGAGGACAATTGTTGATATTTGGGAACGCAATAAGGAATTGATCTGCAAGCGCACGGATATCGGTGAGCACTTCACCCGGGAAATTATCCAGAGTATCGTATTTATTTTTTTACCACTAGGAGAAAGAGTGCATCTGACTAACCGGTCTATTACTACTAACCCTTTAGGCACAAAGAATGACTTTCGATGTGAGTGATAAATAGAGAAGGAAGACTGCAACCGTAGTCTCCTTCTAACCTTGGTAAGGATGATCTACTGTTCTAATGGGGAGGCTAACAGAATCTAGACACCACAAAGGATGTTCAACCCGCACCTATAAACCCTATCCTTCCTGCTAACGAGATATGGTCTGCAAAGGTAACTCGGAATTGTCACGTTCCTCACTACTACCACGGTCCAGCTAGTCAGGGAATATTTATGATTACCCCAGCCTAAACACCACGTTTACGCCAGCAATGATTACTCTAAACTCTACGCGAAGAGATTAAAGTAAACTCATAAACCATAAGAACAATAAAACAAGAACTTAATAGAATTTAGAAGTCGAAATACTCAAGAATCCTAGGAGTAAGCTTCGGGTTAGGAGAACTTGATCCCGCAGGTACAAGCTTGGAGAAGACACCGACAGGTCGGGCTTCCTCCAATCAACACCTCCACTCTATCTCTCTCAATCTAGTAGAAACTAGAAGATCTATTTCTACTTTACATTGGTTGCTAAGCCTAAAAAGAAATTTTAATTAGAGAAGAGGTTTTCCTTCGAGGGCACCACTCAATCTCTATGATAATTTCTTCATGTCTTCTCCAGGGGCCAGGGGGTCTCCTTATATAGTTCTCCTCCTTTATGCGTTTTTGGGTCGGTAGGCGAGGTGGTACTATGTTTTTCTTGATCCAATAGGTCGGTGGAATATCCCGTGCGAAGAGAGTCCTGATTGACATCCAGCAGGGGGCGGGCGCCCAGGTCTCCAGGGCGGGCGCCCTGGGCCTGGCCCCTTTCGGCCTCCGTCTTCTTCCCGTGGCTTCTGGAGTCTTCTTGATGGTAGAAAATCGCGCGGTGCGTTGATATCTCTATGTAATCCCGATATGTGGGCCTTTCTTCCTTATTTCCTGATAACCCCCTGTAGAAATAGATAGACAACAAAACTCGTGGAATTCTGTCAGATCAAACCCTAATTCTAGGTGTTGGTTGCATATTGGTCCTTTCTCTTGTTTATTTGATAATTAAAATTGATACTTAAGAACCGTCAACAAATACCCCCATACTTAGGCTTTTACTCGTCCTCGAGAAAAGGATGGTTAAGAACAATATCTGGGGTAAACCATTTTAAAAGCATTCTCTTTATAATTGCAGGGTTTTTTCAAAAAAAAAAATCCATTGTGTACCATAGTCAGGGATGTTTATGGTTAAGAGTAAAGATCCTTTCTTCTCAATCCTATCACTTGGAGTTTTTGTATATTTTTGAAAGAAAATTAGCATACCTTTTTATCCTCATAGGTTCTTCTCAGATCACTCATTATCTTTTATATCTCACTGAGGTTGTTTTATTTTGCTAAAATTCTCAAGAATACTTACTTTACATTTATTGCCTGATCAGAACGGGATCCGAGGAGGGAAATGTCATACTCTTAGATCAAAGACTTTGGAAATTAAAATCTTTGTCAACTCTTGCTGGCATATTGCTTATTAGAGGGACCATGGGCTATCATTTTCTCTTTTTCTTCTTCTCTCTCTTTTTTTTAAGTGGATACCGAAGTACCCCTAATTCTACTGCTGGACACTTGTCCATTTTTACGCGAGGTTGTCGAGCACTTGCTCCTTTTTATTTCCTCGAAATATCTCTATTTTTGCATAGCCCATGCCTCTAATGCAATAATACTTCGGAAGAGTGAATCTTTCTGGATAAATGTCTTGATCTTAGGAGCATGATAAATCTTTCAACAAGGGTCTAACTCATTTTGAACAAACTCAATACAGAGCAGATAGCTTTTATAATTAATATTCAATATTTTCAGTTCTATCAGGCATATAAAACACTGAGGATGGTAGCTAGAATTTTGAATATTTTGAAATAAATTCTCCAAGCAACAATGATATCAAGAATAAGAAACTCATACTCTACCATCACATATTCCACAATGACTTAAGTAACACAGGGTTTTAAAATGATTTTATAATAATTGCAAGGCTCAGGAAATATAACAGAGTGAGATTAATCATGATTAGAAATATTTTAATCTTTTTAATTTATCATGCCGGAAACAGTAATCTGCATAATCAAGATAGTTGTATGTGTAAAGTAAAGTGTGCAGAGTGTGTACCTGAATCGTGGAGTGGTGTGGTCGGGGTGTGTTTAGCATGTCGAGGGATCTCCCCCATACTTGTTTTCTGCTTTCTTGCACAAAAATAAAGTAGAGACACACAAGACATAATAATAATAATACTCTTTATTAATCTTGAGGCATTTATTACAAAAGACTAGTAGCAAACTGATAATAGCAAACTGATGATAATAGCAAACCTAAACCGAATTTACAGATAGATGACAAAAATGCATTGCCTCAAGGTCT